>NC_088417.1:99728499-99848499 GCF_034236695.1 Oncorhynchus nerka | reverse complement strand
AGGAGAGGAGAGAGGGACAGTCAGAGGAGAGTAGAGAGGGACAGTCAGAGGAGAGGAGAGAGGGACAGTCAGAGGAGAGGAGAGAGGGACAGTCAGAGGAGAGTAGAGAGGGACAGTCAGAGGAGAGGAGAGAGGGACAGTCAGAGGAGAGGAGAGAGGGACAGTCAGAGGAGAGTAGAGAGGGACAGTCAGAGGAGAGTAGAGAGGGACAGTCAGAGGAGAGTAGAGAGGGACAGTCAGAGGAGAGTAGAGAGGGACAGTCAGAGGAGAGTAGAGAGGGACAGTCAGAGGAGACGAGAGAGGGACAGTCAGAGGAGAGAGGGACAGTCAGAGGAGAGAGGGACAGTCAGAGGACAGAGGGACAGTCAGAGGACAGAGGGACAGTCAGAGGACAGAGGGACAGTCAGAGGAGAGGAGAGAGGGACAGTCAGAGGAGAGGAGAGAGGGACAGTCAGAGGAGAGGACAGAGGGACAGTCAGAGGAGAGAGGGACAGTCAGAGGACAGAGGGACAGTCAGAGGAGAGAGGGACAGTCAGAGGAGAGGAGAGAGGGACAGTCAGAGGAGAGAGAGACAGTCAGAGGACAGAGGGACAGTCAGAGGACAGAGGGACAGTCAGAGGACAGAGGGACAGTCAGAGGACAGAGGGACAGTCAGAGGACAGAGGGACAGTCAGAGGAGAGGAGAGAGGGACAGTCAGAGGAGAGGAGAGAGGGACAGTCAGAGGAGAGGAGAGAGGGACAGTCAGAGGAGAGGAAAGAGGGACAGTCAGAGGACAGAGGGACAGTCAGAGGACAGAGGGACAGTCAGAGGACAGAGGGACAGTCAGAGGACAGAGGGACAGTCAGAGGACAGAGGGACAGTCAGAGGAGAGAGGGACAGTCAGAGGAGAGAGGGACAGTCAGAGGAGAGCGCGGACGGAAACTAGTGTTCAGTTCAAACAACTAGTGACACACATTCAAAGTGAACGGTTGTTTGTGTGTTCGGCTGCTTAGCGAGGTGCTCTGCTGACATGTGCTGTGTGCAGCGACGGTTGAAGGGGTTAACTCTGATCTGTGGTTTGGCAGACACACCAGGGGGAGGGGAGGGGGACTCCTCCCTAAAGAGGACATGTGTAGAGCAGCAGAGCAGAGCGGGGCCAAACTTAAACCAAATGCCTGCACTACTCACTCAGCCGAGCGACACCGGCTCAGGGCCCTAGGCCTAACTGGAGAGGAGGATCTGTCTCTTAGTTAGCACATACTGAGTCCTCGGGAGGATCTGTGTACCAGCCAGGGCACACAGGATCCCTAGGAGGAGCTGCATACCAGAGCTCACCGACTGCCTACCAAGGCACATTAAATCCTAGAGGCAAGCTTCATGTCAGCGCACATCGAGTCCCAGAGATCAGCTGCGTATCAGAGCACACTGAGTCCCTAGGACGAGCTGCATATCAGGGCTTATGGAGTCCTAGGGAGGATACCAGGGCACACAGCCAGGGCGGAATTGCATATCAGGGCACAGAGTCCCAGGGCGGAGCTGCATATCAGGGCACAGAGTCCCAGGGCGGAGCTGCATATCAGGGCAAAGAGTCCCAGGGCGGAGCTGCATATCAGGGCACAGAGTCTCAGGGAGGAGGCAGTCCTCAGGGCACAGAGTCCCAGGGAGGAGCTGCATATCAGGGCACAGAGTCCCAGGGAGGAGGCAGTCCTCAGGGCACAGAGTCCCAGGGAGGAGCTGCATATCAGGGCACAGAGTCCCAGGGAGGAGCTGCATATCAGGGCACAGAGTCCCAGGGAGGAGCTGCATATCAGGGCACAGAGTCCCAGGGACGTGGCATGAGCAACACTGTGATGGTGGCACAACACCAAGCCAACTGCTCCATATGCAAAACACCCACTACCACACCAAGCCAACTGCACCATATGCAAAACACCCACTACAACACCAAGCCAACTGCTCCACTCACTACAACACCAAGCCAACTGCACCATATGCAAAACACCCACTACAACACCAAGCCAACTGCTCCATATGCAAAACACCCACTACAACACCAAGCCAACTGCTCCATATGCAAAACACCCACTACAACACCAAGCCAACAGGTCCATATGCAAAACACCTACTACAACACCAAGCCAACTGCTCCACCCACTACAACACCAAGCCAACTGCTCCACCCACTACAACACCAAGCCAACTGCTCCATATGCAAAACACCCACTACAACACCAAGCCAACTGCTCCATATGCAACAACACCCACTGCTCCTGCAAAACAACACAACAAGCCAACTGCTCCATATGCAAAACTGCCAACTGCTCCATATGCAAACACCCACTACAACACCAAGCCAACTGCTCCATATGCAAAACACCCACTACAACACCAAGCCAACTGCTCCATATGCAAAACACCCACTACAACACCAAGCCAACTGCTCCATATGCAAAACACCCACTACAACACCAAGCCAACTGCTCCATATGCAAAACACCCACTACAACACCAAGCCAACTGCTCCATATGCAAAACACCCACTACAACACCAAGCCAACTGCACCATATGCAAAACACCCCACTACAACACCAAGCCAACTGCTCCATATGCAAAACACCCACTACAACACCAAGCCAACTGCTCCATATGCAAAACACCCACTACAACACCAAGCCAACTGCACCATATGCAAAACACCCACTACAACACCAAGCCAACTGCTCCACCCACTACAACACCAAGCCAACTGCTCCATATGCAAAACACCCACTACAACACCAAGCCAACTGCTCCATATGCAAGACACCCACTACAACACCAACAACTGCTCCACCCACTACAACACCAAGCCAACTGCTCCATATGCAAGACACCCACTACAACACCAAGCCAACTGCTCCATATGCAAAACACCCACTACAACACCAAGCCAACTGCACCATATGCAAAACACCCACTACAACACCAAGCCAACTGCTCCATATGCAAAACACCCACTACAACACCAAGCCAACTGCTCCATATGCAAAACACCCACTACAACACCAAGCCAACTGCTCCACCCACTACAACACCAAGCCAACTGCTCCACCCACTACAACACCAAGCCAACTGCTCCACCCACTACAACACCAAGCCAACTGCTCCATATGCAAAACACCCACTACAACACCAAGCCAACTGCTCCATATGCAAAACACCCACTACAACACCAAGCCAACTGCTCCATATGCAAAACACCCACTACAACACCAAGCCAACTGCTCCATATGCAAAACACCCACTACAACACCAAGCCAACTGCTCCATATGCAAACCACCCAATACAACACCAAGCCAACTGCTCCATATGCAAAACACCCACTACAACACCAAGCCAACTGCTCCACCCACTACAACACCAAGCCAACTGCTCCACCCACTACAACACCAAGCCAACTGCTCCATATGCAAAACACCCACTACAACACCAAGCCAACTGCTCCATATGCAAAACACCCACTACAACACCAAGCCAACTGCTCCATATGCAAAACACCCACTACAACACCAAGCCAACTGCTCCATATGCAAAACACCCACTACAACACCAAGCCAACTGCTCCATATGCAAAACACCCACTACAACACCAAGCCAACTGCTCCATATGCAAAACACCCACTACAACACCAAGCCAACTGCTCCATATGCAAAACACCCACTACAACACCAAGCCAACTGCTCCATATGCAAAACACCCACTACAACACCAAGCCAACTGCTCCATATGCAAAACACCCACTACAACACCAAGCCAACTGCTCCATATGCAAAACACCCACTACAACACCAAGCCAACTGCTCCACCCACTACAACACCAAGCCAACTGCTCCACCCACTACAACACCAAGCCAACTGCTCCATATGCAAAACACCCACTACCAGGCAGACCGGGACATCGGGGGCTAAATTAGACTGTGCCTACTGCGCTGGCCAATCCGATAGCTCAAAATCAACATGCCTACAACTTCAATGACCCCACGGAAAGGTTTGATACTGGGTGAGATTGGATCACTTTTCAAACAGTGACCAGAGAGAGACGGTCAAAGAATTCAGCGACGAGCTGCCGTTTTTTCAGTGAGTTCATGTTTAAACTCAAACCTTTTTTTTTTATTCAACGCTATTACAAAACATAAAAACACACTTCTCCCTACTTCCACTTGAGCTGCAGTGAATGAGTAGCCAAGTGTATCGACAGGCCTGCGGTTGTATTATTAGCAGCTTGTCGTGTCTATTTTAATATCAAGAAATAATCTCACTTTCTCTGGTCATAGGAACAACATGAATTTGTGCCTGAGGCAGATGCGGTGCGACTCGAGTTTCGCCACCAGGTGGGAGATGGAGCCCCTTCTCTGTGGTCAGACTCACCGTAGGAAAGGAAGGAGAGAGCAGGGATCGTGAGAGATGGAGCCCCTTCTCTGTGGTCAGACTCACCGTAGGAAAGGAAGGAGAGAGCAGGGATCGTGAGAGAGCGGGGACCGTGAGAGATGGAGCCCCTTCTCTGTGGTCAGACTCACCGTAGGAAAGTAAGGAGAGAGCAGGGACCGTGAGAGGTGGAGCCCCTTCTCTGTGGTCAGACTCACCGTAGGAAAGGAAGGAGAGAGCAGGGATCGTGAGAGAGCGGGGACCGTGAGAGATGGAGCCCCTTCTCTGTGGTCAGACTCACCGTAGGAAAGTAAGGAGAGAGCAGGGATCGTGAGAGAGCGGGGACCGTGAGAGATGGAGCTACTGGATAGCTGACAGACTGACTTTCCTGTTGAACTCATCTTTCTTCTTCAGGTCTAAATCAGTCCCTGATTAGAGGGGAATCACCCACCTGGTGTCCCAGGTCTAAACCAGTCCCTGATTAGAGGGGAATCACCCACCTGGTGTCCCAGGTCTAAACCAGTCCCTGATTAGAGGGGAATCACCCACCTGGTGTCCCAGGTCTAAACCAGTCCCTGATTAGAAGGGAATCACCCACCTGGTATCCCAGGTCTAAATCAGTCCCTGATTAGAGGGGAATCAACCACCTGGTGTCCCAGGTCTAAATCAGGCCCTGTTTAGAGGGGAATCACCCACCTGGTGTCCCAGGTCTAAACCAGTCCCTGATTAGAAGGGAATCACCCACCTGGTGTCCCAGGTCTAAATCAGTCCCTGATTAGAGGGGAATCAACCACCTGGTGTCCCAGGTCTAAATCAGTCCCTGATTAGAGGGGAATCACCCACCTGGTGTCCCAGGTCTAAACCAGTCCCTGATTAGAGGGGAATCACCCACCTGGTGTCCCAGGTCTAAATCAGTCCCTGATTAGAGGGGAATCAACCACCTGGTGTCCCAGGTCTAAATCAGTCCCTGTGTAGAGGAGAATCACCCACCTGGTGTCCCAGGTCTAAATCAGATCCTGATGAGAGGGGAATCACCCACCTGGTGTCCCAGGTCTAAACCAGTCCCTGATTAGAGGGGAATCACCCACCTGGTGTCCCAGGTCTAAACCAGTCCCTGATTAGAGGAGGATCACCCACCTGGTGTCCCAGGTCTAAATCAGTCCCTGATTAGAGGGGAATCACCCACCTGGTGTCCCAGGTCTAAACCAGTCCCTGATTAGAGGGGAATCACCCACCTGGTGTCCCAGGTCTAAATCAGTCCCTGATTAGAGGGGAATCAACCACCTGGTGTCCCAGGTCTAAATCAGTCCCTGTGTAGAGGAGAATCACCCACCTGGTGTCCCAGGTCTAAATCAGATCCTGATGAGAGGGGAATCACCCACCTGGTGTCCCAGGTCTAAATCAGTCCCTGATTAGAACACACACACGAGGAAGGAGTACTCTCCTCTCCAGCTCTGGGTCAGTGCACTCTCCCCAACGTACTGACTGTATGGTGGGTGGGATACTAGATATGTACTGACTGACTGGTAGGTGGATGAGGTACTAGATGTGTACTGACTGACTGGTAGGTGGATATGTACTGACTGACTGGTAGGTGGATATAAATAAAGCTATATAAATAAATACATTTGATTTGATTTTGATTTGACTGTACAGTGGATGGGGTACTAGATGTGTACTGACTGACTGTACGGTGGATGGAGTACTAGATGTATACTGACTGACTGTACGGTGGATGGGGTACTAGATGTGTACTGACTGACTGTACGGTGGATGGAGTACTAGATGTGTACTGACTGACTGTACGGTGGATGGGGTACTAGATGTGTACTGACTGACTGTATGGTGGATTGGGTACTAGATGTGTACTGACTGACTGTATGGTGGATGGGGTACTAGATGTGTACTGACTGACTGTACGGTGGATGGAGTACTAGATGTATACTGACTGACTGTATGGTGGATTGGGTACTAGATGTGTACTGACTGACTGTATGGTGGATGGGGTACTAGATGTGTACTGAATGACTGTATGGTGGTTGGGGTACTAGATGTGTACTGACTGACTGGCAGGTGATGTGTACTGACTGACTGGCAGCCTCTGTCTGTATGACCTCTGACCTACAAATACCTACAAATAACCCAGCCGATAACATAGAAACGTAATTACTAGTATGGATTCCCATCGATTCTCTTTCTATGCACTTTCTATGCACTACACAACTAGAACAGACATCCCTGGATATCACACACACCCACCCACCCACCCCTGGGTCGCTCGTCTTTTCAGTTCGCTGCAGCTAGCGACTGGAACGAGCTGCAACAAACACTCAAACTGGGCAGTTTAATCGTGCAGTTCAATCTCTTCATTCAAAGGCTCAATCATGGAGCTGTCACTCTTACTGACAGTTGTGGCTGCTTTGTGTGATGTATTGTTGTCCCTACCTTCTTACCCTTTGTGCTGTTGTCTGTGCTCAATAATATGTGTACCCTGTTTTGTTCTGCTACCATGTTGTGCTGCTGCCATGTTGTGCTGCTGCCATGTTATTGTCATGTTGTGTTGCTACCACATTGTTGTCATGTTGTGTTGCTACCATGTTGTTGTAATGTTATGTTGCTACCACATTGTTGTCATGTTGTGTTGCTACCATGTTTTTGTAATGTTATGTTGCTACCACATTGTTGTCATGTTGTGTTGCTACCATGTTGTTGTAATGTTATGCTGCTACCATGTTGTTGTCATGTTATGTTGCTACCATGTTGTTGTAATGTTATGTTGCTACCATGTGGTTGTAATGTTATGTTGCTACCATGTTGTTCTGCTACCATGTTGTTGTCATGTTGTGCTGCTACCATGTTGTTGTCATGTTGTCCTGCTACCACCTTTGTTGTCATGTTGTGCTGCTACCATGTTGTCATGTTGTGTTGCTACCATGTTGTGTTGCTACCACCTTTGTTGTCATGTTGTGTTGCTACCATGTTGTCATGTTGTGTTGCTACCATGTTGTTGTCATGTGGTATTGCTGCCATGCTACGTTGTTAGGTCTCTCTTTATGTAGTGTTGTGGTGTCTCTCTTGTCGTGATGCGTATTTTGTCCTATATTTTTTATTATTATTATTTTTTTAAATCTCAGCCCCGCAGGAGACCTTTTATCAGGTTGTCATTGTGAATAAGAGAATTTGTTCTTAACTGACTTGCCTAGTTAAATAAAGGTTAAATAAATACAAAAAACTGACTCAACTACAACAACAGATATACTCAACAACTACTACAACAACAGATATACTCAACAACTACTACAACAACACTGCTAGCACAGGGCTGAGACTAGACAGATCCACTGCTAACACAGGGCTGAGACTAGACTGATCCACTGCTAGCACAGGGCTGAGACTAGACTGATGACTGATCCACTGCTAACACAGGGCTGAGACTAGACTGATGACTGATCCATTGCTAGCACAGGGCTGAGACTAGACTGATGACTGATCCACTGCTAACACGGGGCTGAGACTAGACTGATCCACTGCTAGCACAGGGCTGAGACTAGACTGATCCACTGCTAGCACAGGGCTGAGACTAGACAGATCCACTGCTAGCACAGGGCTGAGACTAGACTGATCCACTGCTAACACAGGGCTGAGACTAGACTGATCCACTGCTAGCACAGGGCTGAGACTAGACAGATCCACTGCTAACACAGGGCTGAGACTAGACAGATCCACTGCTAACACAGGGCTGAGACTAGACATATCCACTGCTAGCACAGGGCTGAGACTAGACAGATCCACTGCTAGCACAGGGCTGAGACTAGACTGATCCACTGCTAACACAGGGCTGAGACTAGACTGATCCACTGCTAACAAAGGGCTGAGACTAGACTGATCCACTGCTAACACAGGGCTGAGACTAGACAGATCCACTGCTAGCACAGGGCTGAGACTAGACTGATCCAATGCTAGCACAGGGCTGAGACTAGACTGATCCAATGCTAGCACAGGGCTGAGACTAGACAGATCCACTGCTAACACAGGGCTGAGACTAGACAGATCCACTGCTAGCACAGGGCTGAGACTAGACTGATCCACTGCTAGCACAGGGCTGAGACTAGACAGATCCACTGCTAGCACAGGGCTGAGACTAGACTGATCCACTGCTAGCACAGGGCTGAGACTAGACAGATCCACTGCTAGCACAGGGCTGAGACTAGACTGATCCACTGCTAGCACAGGGCTGTGACTAGACTGATCCACTGCTAACACAGGGCTGAGACTAGACAGATCCACTGCTAGCACAGGGCTGAGACTAGACAGATCCACTGCTAACACAGGGCTGAGACTAGACTGATCCACTGCTAGCACAGGGCTGAGACTAGACTGATCCACTGCTAACACAGGGCTGAGACTAGACTGATCCACTGCTAGCACAGGGCTGAGACTAGACTGATCCAATGCTAGCACAGGGCTGAGACTAGACTGATCCAATGCTAGCACAGGGCTGAGACTAGACAGATCCACTGCTAGCACAGGGCTGAGACTAGACTGATCCACTGCTAACACAGGGCTGAGACTAGACTGATCCACTGCTAACACAGGGCTGAGACTAGACTGATCCACTGCTAACACAGGGCTGAGACTAGACAGATCCACTGCTAGCACAGGGCTGAGACTAGACAGATCCACTGCTAACACAGGGCTGAGACTAGACAGATCCACTGCTAGCACAGGGCTGAGACTAGACAGATCCACTGCTAGCACAGGGCTGAGACTAGACAGATCCACTGCTAACACAGGGCTGAGACTAGACAGATCCACTGCTAACACAGGGCTGAGACTAGACAGATCCACTGCTAGCACAGGGCTGAGACTAGACTGATCCAATGCTAGCACAGGGCTGAGACTTGTAAGGAACTGAGAATAATCTTTTGTAAAAAGAGACCTTGGTCTCATAATGACTCCCTGCTAAAATAAAGACTAAATAAATACCATTGGCCTTTGTTAGAATGTAGTGAACAGCAGGACCCCCTGATGTGTAGCCGAGGTGAACCTGTACCTTGTTGATGGTGAGGTTCTCATTCCGTAGCCTCTGTTTGTTCTTCTGCAGCTTGCTGGGCATCATCATTTTGCCCGTTCGGAAGTCGAAACATCCCAGGTCCACCGTGTTGCCTAGGTAACGGGACAGCTGGGGTTTGCTCCGGAACTTCTTCCCTTTTGGACTGAGGGGGGAGAGGAAAGACAAACAACAACAACAACAACAATAAGAGCATTAGATCACAAATAACAACAGATCACAAACAACACAAACAACAACAGCAAACCCAGCATGGCATCACAACCCACCCACATAACCCTGGTCAAACCCACCCACATAACCCTGGTCAAACCCACCCACATAACCCTGGTCAAACCCACCCACATAACCCTGGTCAAACCCACCCACATAACCCTGGTCAAACCCAGCACCATAACCCTGGTCAAACCCAGCACCATAACCCTGGTCAAACCCAGCCACATAACCCTGGTCAAACCCACCCACATAACCCTGGTCAAACCCAACCACATAACCCTGGTCAAACCCAACCACATAACCCTGGTCAAACCCAACCACATAACCCTGGTCAAACCCAGCCACATAACCCTGGTCAAACCCAACCACATAACCCTGGTCAAACCCAACCACATAACCCTGGTCAAACCCAGCCACATAACCCTGGTCAAACCCAACCACATAACCCTGGTCAAACCCAACCACATAACCCTGGTCAAACCCAACCACATAACCCTGGTCAAACCCAGCCACATAACCCTGGTCAAACCCAACCACATAACCCTGGTCAAACCCAGCCACATAACCCTGGTCAAACCCAGCCACATAACCCTGGTCAAACCCAGCCACATAACCCTGGTCAAACCCAGCCACATAACCCTGGTCAAACCCAGCCACATAACCCTGGTCAAACCCACCCACATAACCCTGGTCAAACCCACCCACATAACCCTGGTCAAACCCACCCACATAACCCTGGTCAAACCCAGCCACATAACCCTGGTCAAACCCAGCCACATAACCCTGGTCAAACCCAGCCACATAACCCTGGTCAAACCCAGCCACATAACCCTGGTCAAACCCACCCACATAACCCTGGTCAAACCCACCCACATAACCCTGGTCAAACCCACCCACATAACCCTGGTCAAACCCACCCACATAACCCTGGTCAAACCCACCCACATAACCCTGGTCAAACCCAGCAACATAACCCTGGTCAAACCCAGCAACAGAACCCTGGTCAAACCCAGCAATATAACCCTGGTCAAACCCAGCAACAGAACCCTGGTCAAACCCAGCAACAGAACCCTGGTCAAACCCAGCAACAGAACCCTGGTCAAACCCAGCAACATCACCCTGGTCAAACCCAGCAACATAACCCAGGTCAAACCCAGCATGGCATCACAACCCAGCAACATAACCATGGTCAAACCCAGCAACATAACCCAGGTCAAACCCAGCCACATAACCCTGGTCAAACCCAGCATGGCATCACAACCCAGCAACATAACCCTGGTCAAACCCAGCAACATAACCCAGGTCAAACCCAGCCACATAACCCTGGTCAAACCCACCCATATAACCCTGGTCAAACCCACCCATATAACCCTGGTCAAACCCAACCACATAACCCTGGTCAAACCCAACCACATAACCCTGGTCAAACCCAGCCACATAACCCTGGTCAAACCCAACCACATAACCCTGGTCAAACCCAGCCACATAACCCTGGTCAAACCCAGCCACATAACCCTGGTCAAACCCAGCCACATAACCCTGGTCAAACCCAGCCACATAACCCTGGTCAAACCCAGCCACATAACCCTGGTCAAACCCAGCCACATAACCCTGGTCAAACCCACCCACATAACCCTGCCCAAACCCGGACGACGCTGGGCCAATTGTGCGCCGCTCTACGGGACTCCCAATCATGACCGGTTGTGATACAGCCTGGATTCAAACCAGGGTGTCTGTAGTGACGCCTCTAGCACTGAGATGTAGTGCCTTAGACCGCTGAGCATGGTCTAGACAGGTTACCTTGGTGTCCTTGGGCACAGGGACTATGCTGGTCTGCTTGAAACATGTAGGTATTACAGACTTGGTCAGGGAGAGGTTGAAAATGTCAGTGAAGACATTATCCATTTGGTCAGCACATGCTCTGAGTATGCGTCCTGGTAATCCGTCTGGCCCAGCGGCATTGTGAATGTTAACCTGTTTAAAGGTCTTTACTCACCTCAGCTACACAGAGCGAGATCACACAGTCGTACGGAACAGCTGGTGCTCTCACGCATGGTTCAGTGTTGCTTGCCTCAAAAGCAAGTATGTCTATTAATATGTATTATCATATAATAACAATGTTGAAATAGATTTGATTCATTTGGTTTTGTATTCAGTTAGCACAGTATGTAATCATTGATATGATCTCATTTTAGAAGGCAGACAGTGACTAGAATATGAAATGACATTTTCTGTTAGTGTTCTGACTATTGTACAGACGGCCACCCGCTGTTTTGGTCCGTTCCTCATCACCGTGTGCCCGAAGCTTAAAACCTTAACGTTGTGTGACTCAGACTATCACTTATGCCAGGTATACACTACCAGTGTGACTCAGACTATCACTTATGCCAGGTGTACACTACCAGTGTGACTCAGACTATCACTTATGCCAGGAGTACACTACCAGTGTGACTCAGACTATCACTTATGCCAGGTATACACTACCAGTGACGACCCGTCATCAAGGGCAGTTTGGGCAGAACCTGTTTTGTATGTTATTTTGGCATTAAATACGTGTCGCGTATCAGTTTGCAAACAATGTGAAACAAATAGATATTATTGAGTTAATAAAGCCGCATACAAACATGGTCTCTTTTTTTTGTTTTCTTGAGTAATGCAGGTGTTTTAGTCTAACTCAGTGCTTTCTGTGGTGGTGCGGCAGCCAGCAGAAAAAAGACAGAGCGTAAGGGTTGGTAAATCTTCTCTGATTGCTCAGTGATTGACTCACTGTTCTGTCAGTGCCCATCCAAGGCTCAAGGTCATTGGCCACAGATAAAATGACGTCAAATCACGTTATATCTACCGTAGCTTTGATTGGACTGATAATGTCAACATCATAGCTTCAAGATTTTAGCTAGCAAGCTGTCATCATCATGAATCACGTCGACAATCTACTGGCAAATCCTTTTCAATCCTTGTCGAAAGAAGAGAAATTATAGATAAAAACATATCGATGCTTATCAGCCATTGGACACAAACATTACACAAGTTGGAAATCACAAATTCAACAATGAGTGGTTTAGAAGGAATCAGTGGCTAATTGCAAGCGTTGCAAAGCAATCACTATTTTGCTTCCCCTGCTATTCAGTGGAGTGGGTGTGTGGTCCAAGTCTGGGTTTAAGGGTCTCTTTTCTAAATTTAAAAAGGATAAACATTCACATGCAACACCAATGGGCCCCAAAAAATGAATATATTGGCCATGTTGTCAATCCAGAATGACTTCTGCCGCATTCAAAACAACTGGAAACTAGGAGATCTCAGACGTCGTTGAGTTAAAGACAACTGGGACGAGCTCCGACTGGAAAAATACATTTTGAACATTTTGACTCGGAATTCCAAGTCGGGAATTCTGGCCTCTTTTCTAGAGCTCCGACCTGATGATCACTAACATCATGATTTGACCTTGCTTTTCCCACGAGTTCCCAGTTGTCTTGAAAGCACCATAAATCCAGACAATGTCAGACTTTATGATTTGGTTCTTTTCTCCCTCATAACTTAGCCTACTGTTCTGACTTGGTGGTACACATGTAGTCTATAACCTGTTTTAGAGAAATAACATCGTCAAATATCGTAAGAGCTTTCATTATCTGTTTAAATGCCCCCTTTATTTATCCTACGGTTCTGACTTGGTGTACGGGGAGAAGGCAGTAAAGGAGGCTGAATGAACTGTTTCGCTGCCAGACGAGGCAGGTGTAGCGGTGGTGAGGATTCACTCCATGGTGCTGAAAAATAAAGCTCTGCTGTTGGGACAGGGACGTAGGCCTTAACAGTTTGTTGGCACCGTTATAGTTCAATTCATGTATTGTTTAGTATTGTGGCTTTGGAGACATCTGTTTGCCCCGCCAATATTCACATGCTGAAACCCCCCACTGTACACTACACCCCTCAAACTCAACTCTGGACCTCAGCCATTGTGTTATTGTTCCCCTCTAATCAGGGACTGATTTAGACTAGAGGTCGACCGATTATGATTTTTCAACGCCGATACAGATTATTGGAGGACCAGAAAAAGCCGATGCCGATTTAAAATAAAAAATACAAAGTATTTGTAATAATGACAATTACAACAATACTGAATGAACACATATTTTAATTTAATATAATACATCGATAAAATCAATTTAGCCTCAAATAATCGGTATCGGCATTTTTCGGGTCCTCCAATAATCGGTATCGGCATTTTTCGGGTCCTCCAATAATCGGTATCGGTGTTTTCTGGTCCTCCAATAATCGGCATCGGCCTTTTCTGGTCCTCCAATAATCGGCATCGGCCTTTTCTGGTCCTCCAATAATCGGCACCGGCCTTTTCTGGTCCTCCAATAATCGGCACCGGCCTTTTCTGGTCCTCCAATAATCTGTATCGGTATCGGCATTGAAAAATCATAATCGGTCGACCTCTAGTCTAACTCAGTCCCTGATTAGAGGGGAACAATAACACAATGGCTGAGGTCCAGAGTTGAGTTTGAGGGGTGTAGTGTACAGTGGGGGGTTTCAGCATGTGAATACTAAACAATACATTAACGGTGACCAACGGTGCCAACAAACCGTTAAGGCCCAACGGTGCCAACAAACCGTTAAGGCCCAACGGTGCCAACAAACCGTTAAGGCCCAACGGTGCCAACAAACCATTAAGGCCCAACGGTGCCAACAAACCGTTAAGGCCCAACGGTGCCAACAAACCGTTAAGGCCTACGTACCTGTAACGCACTAATGAAGCAGCTCACTGTTCGGGCATTTATTTCCTACGACAACCGAGAAACTACGACAACCAAGAAACTAGGATCAACAAGGAAACCATGATGTAAAGTGAGCACCAACATCCTGGGGTTGAGGATAGATCAAACAAAAAACTTGAGAGAAGGAAATGAAATCGAAACCCGTTAAGATTTTAAAAGTCGTGCTGTGTATATGCCCAGCGTCAGGCAAACTGAAAGAGTGTTGAAAACAGTTGGTGGAGGTTGACAACCTCCTCCATCTAGCTCCTCTCATATGCAGACGGAACGAGCGCCGAGCTCTGTGCCTCAATGCTATGGAGATCCACCTCTGTGACCAGCGGTCGGAAAGACAGAGATGAGTGTGTGACCGTGACTTGGTTCAGGGGAGAGTGAGTAGGTGACTCAGCGATGAGTCAAAGCCGAGCCAGAGAGAACTCACCCTTCCACATAACAACGCCTTTCAGGGAAACTCACAAAGACACAAACACACCCTAACCCAGTCTCAGACTGACTCCCTCTCTACCACACGGCTCACTAGTGAGAGAGGTTGAGGGTGTGGAACAGAGTGACTATCTGTCTCTACCACACGGCTCACTAGTGAGAGAGGTTGAGGGTGTAGAACAGAGTGACTATCTGTCTCTACCACACGGCTCACTAGTGAGAGAGGTTGAGGGTGTGGAATTCCACATTGGTTAGCTTTCTTCATGTAATGTGGACCAGAGAAACCATAGCAGGCTTGAAGGAACAAAGAAGACCAGAAATCCCTCCAAATGTCAACGTCCTAGACAGACCTGTGAAATATCAGTGACCGTTCTCAGCATGTAGGCCTGTTTCCCCATAGTTAGCTTAGCTATCATGCCAATGTGCATGTGTGCCTGTTTCCCCATAGTTAGCTTAGCTATCATGCTAATGTGCATGTGTGCCTGTTTCCCCATAGTTAGCTTAGCTATCATGCTAATGTGCATGTGTGCCTGTTTCCCCATAGTTAGCTTAGCTATCATGCTAATGTGCATGTGTGCCTGTTTCCCCATAGTTAGCTTAGCTATCATGCTAATGTACATTTGTGCCAGTAAGTTACACAGCAAAGTGGCTGTGAAAATGGAAGAGAGGAGCGGAGAAACAGAGCAGATGGAGTGAGAGAGTAGCCTCAATACTTCTCCCTGGACTTCTCCCTGGGCTTCTCCCTGGGCTTCTCCCTGGACTTCTCCCTGGACTTCTCCCTGGACTTCTCCCTGGACTTCTCCCTGGACTTCTCCCTGGGCGTTGACACCAGCTCAGGGTGGTTATCTGCCTACCTGCCTGGCTATTTGTCTGCCTGCCTAGCTATCAGTCTGTCTGCCTGCCTGGCGGCAGACTCTGTGTGTAGTTGTGAGAGCAGCTAAGTGAAGTGAGTGAAGGGCAGGGGGCACACTTTCACGGCATGCTTGCCCCCCTCCCCCAGTGTAACCACAGACCTTTTCCGACCGACACCCTTTTGTCTCACTGCTGACAGCCCGCTTCACACCAGCTGGGTTGCAGGCAGGGACACAGACAGACAAGACAGGCAGGCAGACTAACAGAGATAGGAGAGACTAACAGAGATAGGAGAGACTAACGGAGAGACAGACACCCGATTTTGATAAACTCCCATATCTACTGGGTGAAATACCACAATGTGCCATCACAGCAGCAAGATTTGTGACCTGTTGCCACAAGGTCAACCAGTGAAGAACAAACACCATTGTAAATACAACCCTTATTTATGTTTATTTATTTTCCCTTTTGTACTTTGACTATTTGTACATTGTTACAACACTGTATATATATAATATGACATTTGTAATGTCTTTATTCTTTAGGAACTTTTGTGCGTGTAATGTTTACTGTTAATTTTTATTGTTTATTTCACTTTTGTTTATTATCTACTTCACTTGCTTTGGCAATGTTTCCCATGCCAATAAAGCCCCTTTAATTGAATTGAAGTGATAGGAGAGACAGAGAGACAGCGATACTGAAATATACCAACACGGAGACAGATGAGAGGGAATCAGCGCACAAAAGCCTGTGTGGAAGAGAAAGATCATTATGGTGTAATTAATTCCACTGAAGTGATCGCATTTCCTACTGACGTACTCCACGTTACCCACAGCTTCCCTTCCCATCAATCCCCTCGCTCAACCCCAGAATGGAGCGTATTTCCATCTGAAAGACCCGCACGAGCACCAACGAGAAGTTCGTAGGATCATATCGAATTCAAAGTCAAATGAAAGCTAATAGCCTATATATTTTGAGGAAATGAAGATTTAACATTTTTTCATCAACAAAAAAATGTGACGTGAGAAATGGCGTTGATTTCTGGAAAGGGGGGGGGGGGTCTTAGTAAACATCTACCAGAAAAAGTCTTCAAAAGGGTATCAGAAATACATCAAAACACAATAATATTGACGTAGAGACTCCTGCCATCTAATATCAACACTTAGGTTTTGTTGTGGAGAAATGTGTTATCTTCTGTCAATTTAAGAAATATTGCCTTGTAATTCCATTACCAAAAAACACACATTTCTTTAAGATATTGTCTAATTTCTCTCCCTAATGAGGGACAATCATGAAAGTTCACAGAGGTAACAAATAATGGTAGACATACCAATTAGTTCGTCATTTTACTGATATAAATTGTGTTTATGAAGTGATTAAAACTCATAATTCCGTTCCCAAATTGGAAAAAATATGTAATGGAATAAGAGCACCTGAATTAGCTACAATGTGAAATCATAATGGTCATAATAGAATAGTATTCAGCTCATAACTGTCTCCTGCTACTGTCTCCCCTTCCACTGGTATACTGTTATATCCAGCTCATAACTGTCTCCTGCTACTGTCTCCCCTTCCACTGGTATACTGCTATATCCAGCTCATAACTGTCTCCTCCACTGGTATACTGTTATATTCAGCTCATAACTGTCTCCTGCTACTGTCTCCCCTTCCACTGGTATACTGCTATATTCAGCTCATAACTGTCTCCTCCACTGGTATACTGCTATATTCAGCTCATAACTGTCTCCTCCACTGGTATACTGCTATATTCAGCTCATAACTGTCTCCTCCACTGGTATACTGTTATATTCAGCTCATAACTGTCTCCTGCTACTGTCTCCCCTTCCACTGGTATACTGCTATATTCAGCTCATAACTGTCTCCTGCTACTGTCTCCCCTTCCACTGGTATACTGCTATATCCAGCTCATAACTGTCTCCTCCACTGGTATACTGTTATATTCAGCTCATAACTGTCTCCTCCACTGGTATACTGCTATATTCAGCTTATAACTGTCTCCTGCTACTGTCTCCTCCACTGGTATACTGCTATATTCAGCTCATAACTGTCTCCTGCTACTGTCTCCCCTTCCACTGGTATACTGTTATATTCAGCTCATAACTGTCTCCTCCACTGGTATACTGCTATATTCAGCTCATAACTGTCTCCTCCACTGGTATACTGTTATATTCAGCTCATAACTGTCTCCTCCACTGGTATACTGCTATATTCAGCTCATAACTGTCTCCTCCCCTGGTATACTGCTATATTCAGCTCATAACTGTCTCCTGCTACTGTCTCCTCCACTGGTATACTGCTATATTCAGCTCATAACTGTCTCCTGCTACTGTCTCCCCTTCCACTGGTATACTGTTATATTCAGCTCATAACTGTCTCCTGCTACTGTCTCCCCTTCCACTGGTATACTGTTATATCCAGCTCATAACTGTCTCCTGCTACTGTCTCCCCTTCCACTGGTATACTGCTATATTCAGCTCATAACTGTCTCCTGCTACTGTCTCCCCTTCCACTGGTATACTGTTATATTCAGCTCATAACTGTTTCTTTCTTTTGTCTGGTGGTCCAACCAAGACTGTAAAAACAGTCTGAGTAAGGACAACCCCTCTCTCTGCCTGTCTCCCCCTCTCTCCCTGCCTCTCTCTCCCTTTCTCCCTGCCTCTCTCCCTGCCTGCCTCGCTCTCCCTGCCTGCCTGCCTGCCTCTCTCTCTGCCCGCCTGCCTCTCTCCCTGTCTCTCTCTCCCTGTCTCCCTGCCTCTCTCTCTCTGCCCGCCTGCCTCTCTCTCTGCCCGCCTGCCTCTCTCTCTGCCTCTCTCCCTGCCTGCCTCTCTCCCTGCCTCTCTCTCTGCCCGCCTGCCTCTCTCTCTGCCCGCCTGCCTCTCTCTCTGCCCGCCTGCCTCTCTCTCTGCCCGCCTGCCTCTCTCCCTGCCTCTCTCCCTGCCTGCCTCTCTCCCTGCCTCTCTCTCTGCCCGTCTCTCCCCCCTCTCCCTCTCTCACACCGACCCATGAGCCCCCTCTCTTTCCATTTACTGTACCCAGCATCCTCACCCACTGATCACGACTGACACCGGATGTCCATGGACGTTGAAAAGTAGTTGAAATTTGGACAGTCCACCTTGGCCTTGACGTTACCGTATACAGACGGACCGGACCAAACCTGAACCTATCAAAGACGTATGTTCTCACTAATTTGATAGTAGATCACAGGACAGTGTAGTGAGTAGAACACAGCACAGTGTAGTGAGTAGAACACAGCACAGTGTAGTGAGTAGAACACAGCACAGTGTAGTGAGTAGAACACAGCACAGTGTAGTGAGTAGAACACAGCACAGTGTAGTGAGTAGATCACAGGACAGTGTAGTGAGTAGAACACAGCACAGTGTAGTGAGTAGAACACAGCACAGTGTAGTGAGTAGATCACAGTACAGTGTAGTGAGTAGAACACAGCACAGTGTAGTGAGTAGAACACAGGACAGTGTAGTGAGTAGAACACAGCACAGTGTAGTGAGTAGATCACAGGACAGTGTAGTGAGTAGAACACAGCACAGTGTAGTGAGTAGAACACAGCACAGGACAGTGTAGTGAGTAGAACACAGCACAGTGTAGTGAGTAGAACACAGCACAGGACAATGTAGTGAGTAGAACACAGCACAGTGTAGTGAGTAGAACACAGCACAGTGTAGTGAGTAGAACACTGCACAGTGTAGTGAGTAGAACACTGCACAGTGTAGTGAGTAGAACACTGCACAGTGTAGTGAGTAGATCACAGGACAGTGTAGTGAGTAGATCACAGCACATTGTAGTGAGTAGAACACAGCACAGCACAGTGTAGTGAGTAGATCACAGGACAGTGTAGTGAGTAGATCACAGCACAGTGTAGTGAGTAGATCACAGGACAGTGTAGTGAGTAGATCACAGCACAGTGTAGTGAGTAGAACACAGCACAGTGTAGTGAGTAGATCACAGGACAGTGTAGTGAGTAGAACACAGGACAGCACAGTGTAGTGAGTAGAACACAGCACAGTGTAGTGAGTAGAACACAGCACAGTGTAGTGAGTAGATCACAGTACAGTGTAGTGAGTAGAACACAGCACAGTGTAGTGAGTAGAACACAGGACAGTGTAGTGAGTAGAACACAGCACAGTGTAGTGAGTAGATCACAGCACAGTGTAGTGAGTAGAACACAGCACAGTGTAGTGAGTAGAACACTGCACAGTGTAGTGAGTAGATCACAGGACAGTGTAGTGAGTAGAACACAGCACAGTGTAGTGAGTAGAACACAGCACAGTGTAGTGAGTAGAACACAGCACAGTGTAGTGAGTAGAACACAGCACAGTGTAGTGAGTAGAACACAGCACAGTGTAGTGAGTAGAACACAGCACAGTGTAGTGAGTAGAACACAGCACAGTGTAGTGAGTAGATCACAGCACAGTGTAGTGAGTAGAACACAGCACAGTGTAGTGAGTAGAACACAGCACAGTGTAGTGAGTAGAACACAGCACAGTGTAGTCACAGCACAGTAGAACACAGCACAGTGTAGTGAGTAGAACACAGGACAGTGTAGTGAGTAGAACACAGCACAGTGTAGTGAGTAGAACACAGGACAGTGTAGTGAGTAGAACACAGCACAGTGTAGTGAGTAGAACACAGCACAGTGTAGTGAGTAGAACACAGCACAGTGTAGTGAGTAGAACACAGGACAGTGTAGTGAGTAGAACACAGCACAGTGTAGTGAGTAGAACACAGCACAGTGTAGTGAGTAGATCACAGCACAGTGTAGTGAGTAGAACACAGCACAGTGTAGTGAGTAGAACACAGCACAGTGTAGTGAGTAGAACACAGCACAGTGTAGTGAGTAGAACACAGCACAGTGTAGTGAGTAGAACACAGGACAGTGTAGTGAGTAGAACACAGCACAGTGTAGTGAGTAGAACACAGCACAGTGTAGTGAGTAGAACACAGCACAGTGTAGTGAGTAGAACACAGCACAGTGTAGAACACAGCACAGTGAGTAGAACACAGCACAGTGTAGTGAGTAGAACACAGCACAGTGTAGTGAGTAGAACACAGCACAGTGTAGTGAGTAGAACACAGCACAGTGTAGTGAGTAGAACACAGCACAGTGTAGTGAGTAGACAGCACACAGCACAGTGTAGTGAGTAGAACACAGCACAGTGTAGTGAGTAGAACACAGCACAGTGTAGTGAGTAGAACACAGCACAGTGTAGTGAGTAGAACACAGGACAGTGTAGTGAGTAGAACACAGCACAGTGTAGTGAGAACACAGCACAGTGAGTGAGTAGAACACAGCACAGTGTAGTGAGTAGAACACAGCACAGTGTAGTGAGTAGAACACAGCACAGTGTAGTGAGTAGAACACAGCACAGTGTAGTGAGTAGAACACAGCACAGTGTAGTGAGTAGAACACAGCACAGTGTAGTGAGTAGAACACAGCACAGTGTAGTGAGTAGAACACAGCACAGTGTAGTGCACAGTAGAACACAGCACAGTGTAGTGAGTAGAACACAGCACAGTGTAGTGAGTAGAACACAGCACAGTGTAGTGAGTGAGAACACAGCACAGTGTAGTGAGTAGAACACAGCACAGTGTAGTGAGTAGAACACAGCACAGTGTAGTGAGTAGAACACAGCACAGTGTAGTGAGTAGAACACAGCACAGTGTAGTGAGTAGAACACAGCACAGTCCAATACAAGACAGTAGTACAGTAAAGAAGAGTACAGCATATTGTACTGTAGTCTACTGTACTGAACTCTACTCCTTTAAAGATGCAGCCATTACCTAGCTAGCACGCCAGTCAGGCAGACAGACAGCACACAGTGACATGTAGGTCAGTAGCTTAGCGCTGTGCCGAGAGAGAGAGAGAGAGAGAGAGAGAGAGAGAGAGAGAGAGAGAGAGAGAGAGAGAGAGAGAGAGAGAGAGAGAGAGAGAGAGAGAGAGAGAGAGAGAGAGAGAGAGAGAGAGAGAGAGAGAGAGAGAGAGAGAGAGAGAGAGAGAGAGAGAGAGAGAGAGAGAGAGAGAGAGAGACAGAGAGAGAGAGACAGTTGTGAGGATCAGTGAACTGCACCGTGGCTCTAAGCTACAGTACAGTTCAGTACAGCGTCCACTGAGGTGAGTGAACCAACCTGAACCCAGCCAGCGCTCGCTAGCACAGTTAGCCCTTCGTTTCAGTCGCCACCACACAGCTGCTTTTCACACTCGCATAGAGTTGTCTCTTCAAAATGGCCGTGGCGACTCTCTCTCTGCTACGTCCCCCTCAACTCTTCTGCTTGAGCAGACTGACTAACAATGGACTTGTTGTGTGAACAGATAAAATGGCAGATTTAGGCCTACATTGATAATCAGTGTTAAAGACAGACTAAAGTCCCAGCATTTTGCAGCACCAGGACCAAGGCCTAATCGACAGAAAACCAACGTAGACAATGTCAGTGTTATATGGGGTGTTGCGTGTTCAAATCAAATCAAAATGTCATTTGTCACATTCTTCGTAAACAACAGGTGTAGACGAGTGGCGGTCGGTGCCAATTAAAGACGGGGGTTTTTAGTTTTTATTGAGCACGGCCTTATTTCTATTACAGCATATTGGATGACTGTCATTCATATTCACCCAGTTCAATGTAACAGTGACAGGTTTAGGTTACTGTCATTCATATTCACCCAGTTCAATGTAACAGTGACAGGTTTAGGTTACTGTCATTCATATTCACCCAGTTCAATGTAACAGTGACAGGTTTAGGTTACTGTCATTCATATTCACCCAGTTCAATGTAACAGTGACAGGTTTAGGTTACTGTCGTTCATATTCACCCAGTTCAATGTAACAGTGACAGGTTTAGGTTACTGTCATTCATATTCACCCAGTTCAATGTAACAGTGACAGGTTTAGGTTACTGTCGTTCATATTCACCCAGTTCAATGTAACAGTGACAGGTTTAGGTTACTGTCATTCATATTCACCCAGTTCAATGTAACAGTGACAGGTTTAGGTTACTGTCGTTCATATTCACCCAGTTCAATGTAACAGTGACAGGTTTAGGTTACTGTCGTTCATATTCACCCAGTTCAATGTAACAGTGACAGGTTTAGGTTACTGTCATTCATATTCACCCAGTTCAATGTAACATCCATAGAGGATACTACATGATACTTGAATTTTCCCTATAAAAATAAATCAGGAGGTTGCTACAACCTAGCCTACGAAGGAAAGTTCGCAACATAAGTGCACACAGGTGGAGAGAAAGACGAGGTGGAATCAATGTGACCGACAGTGACACATTCAATACCGTCTTGCACATTATTAACTGTGTCTAGCTGATCTAGGGTGGAATCATGAGTCCAACAGTTGAAAAAACGAACGTTTCTATTGGACACATTGAGGGTGTGTTTATCCTCGTTTCATTCCATTTGCTTACGTTTAAGAAACGTTTTTCAACAGAATCGACAGAATGAATACACCACTGATCACCAGCAAACACAGTTCACTTTCATAGCAGCCACGTACAAAACAGCATGATCACGTTGATCGTTGTGTATATATATATGATTCCTTCTCGCATCTACGCTCTCTCCTCCTCTCACCTTTTCCCTTCGCTTGTGGACTTCAGTGCACAAAACAGCTGTCTGTGACCAAGCAGAAAAACCTTTCCAAGCCAAACTTTCATACAATAACCACTAAACACAGACTACATCTTTGTCACTATATTAGCTAACGTTATAGTCAACATGGCTACTAGAACTAACGCTTATTAAAGTGTATAGTGTACAGCAAGCAGTTTAGCAGTTTAGCAGTTACACTGCCGGGACCTGTGGCAATAAATTAATAAAACCAAAAGCTGACCTGGACTTGGAATAGTTATAGTGTTGGATAGCCAGCTAGCTAACATGGCCAGCTAGCTAACATGGCCAGCTAGCTAACATGGCCAGCTAGCTAACATGGCCAGCTAGCTAACATAGCCAGCTAGCTAACATAACCAGCTAGCTAACATAGCCAGCTAGCTAACATAACCAGCTAGCTAACATAACCAGCTAGCTAACATAGCCAGCTAGCTAACATAACCAGCTAGCTAACAGAGCCAGCTAGCTAAAGTAGGCTAAACTAGCTAGCTGTATTCGCTACCTAGGTACAGTGCATTCAGAAAGTACTCAGACCCCTTTCCCATTTTCCATATTTTGTTACGTTTCTGTCTTATTCTAAAATTGATCAAATAAATAGAATTCCTCTTCAGTCTACACACAATACCCCATGATGACATCACAATACCCCATAATGACATCACAATACCCCACAACGACAAAGCAAAAACAGGTTTGTCAAAATTCTTGTAAATGTATAAAAAAGGAAAAACAGAAATACCTTATTTACATAAGAAATCAGACTCTTTGCTATGAGACTCGAAATTGAGCTCAGGTGCATCCTGTTTCCATTGATCATCCTTGAGATATTTCTACAACTTGATTGGAGTCCACCTGTGGTAAATTCAATTGATTGGACATGATTTGGAAAGGCACACACCTGTGTCTATATAAGGTCCCACAGTTGACAGTGCATGTCAGAGCAAAAACCGAGCCATGAGGTCGAAGGAATTGTCCGTAGAGATTCAAGACAGGATTGTGTTGAGGTACAGATCTGGAGAAGGGTGCCAAAAAAGTTCTGCAGCATTGAAGGTCCCCAAGAACACAGTGGCCTCCATCATTCTTAAATGGAAGACGTTTGGAACCACCAAGACTCTTCCTAGAGCCGGCCGCCCGGCCAAATTGAGCAATCGGGGGAGAAGGGCCTTGGTCAGGGAGGTGACCAAGAACCCAATGGTCACTCTGACAGAGCTTCAGAGTTCCTCTGTGGAGATGGGAGAACCTTCCAGAAAGACAACCATCTCTGCACCACTCCACCAATCAGGCCTTTATGGTAGTGGCCAGACGGAAGCCGCTCCTCAGTAAAAAGGCACATGACAGCCAAGTTAGATTTTGCCAAAAGGCACCTAAAGGACTCTCAGACCATCAGAAACAAGATTGGACTCTTTGGCCTGAATGCAAAGCGTCACGTCTGGAGGAAACCTGGCACCATCCCTACGGTGAAGCATGGTGGTGGCAGCATCACGCTGTGGGGATGTTTTTTCAGTAGCAATGGACTGGGAACTAGTCAGGATCGAGGGAAAGCTGAACAGAGCAAAGTACAGAGAGATCTTTGATGAAAACCTACTAAGGTTCACCTTCCAACAGCACAACGACCCTAAGCACACAGCCAAGACAACGCAGGAGTGGATTCGGGACAAGTCTCAATGTCCTTGAGTTGCCCAGCCAGAGCCCGGACTTGAACACAAAACGAACATCTCTGGAGAGACCTGAAAATAGCTGTGTTATGCACTGCAGTGCTAGCTAGCTGAAGTCTATATCCACTACTCAGGTGTTTTTTACCAGCCCCCATTAATAATTCTCCATAATTACATAACAAAAAGGATGACAATGCTTTGCAACGTTTCTTAAAACAATACATTTATTATTATAATAAAGTCATGTGGTATATTGCTACATTTTTTAATTTTTTATTATAACCTGAGTCTTTTAACCAAAATAGGAGATGAGACAAAAATGTTCAGCTACCCCTTTAAGGGCGAGAGGTTACCACTCGAGTCACCGTGTGTGAGACACGAGGACAATGTCGAACTTTGTAGACTTTCTAACAATTAGACCAACAACTTTCATGTCTGTGCACAGAGACATAGGATTCCTATTGCTTTGTGCGATCAGCAGCTATGAAACAAAACGTACTTTGAAAACAGCTACTGCAGCAATAAATTGCAACACGCATGTACTTGACTTTTGACTATTTTTATTCACAAACGTAACGCACTGTAGAGCATGGCGGGTGGAATAGACATTCTTAACGAGCAATACCTAAATCTACCCGCCAAATTTGGTGGGTGGCGAGGTGTGCTTTTTATGCACTGTCTCTAATGCTTTGATTGAGTGAACAACGTCAGTTCATACTGCAAGAGCTCTGATAGGTTGGAGGACGTCCTCCGGAAGTTGTCATAATTACTGTGTAAGTCTATGGAAGGGGGTGAGAACCAGAAGCCTCCCAGGTTTTGAATTTACAGTTGAAGTTTACATACACCTAGGTTCATTTTTCCGAACAATTGTTTACAGACAGATTACCTCACTTGTAATTCACTGTATCACAATTCCAGTGGGTCAGAAGTTTACATACACTAAGTTGACTGTGCCTTTAAACAGCTTGGAATATTCCAGAAAATGACGTCATGGTTTTAGAAGCTTCTGACCCCAGAAAAACACCACGTGGTATAGAGGTCCTGGATGAAAGAGAGCTCAGACCCAGTGATGTACTGGTCCGTACGGACTACCCTCTGTAGCGCCTTGCGGTCGGATGCCAGTTACCAAACCAATGAGCAGTAGCCTACACAAACCCCCTGGTCACATGGTTTCATTCTATAGCCCAGGTAAGCATGGTTTCATTCTATAGCCCAGGTAACCATGGTTTCATTCTATAGCCCAGGTAACCATGGTTTCATTCTATAGCCCAGGTAACCATGGTTTCATTCTATAGCCCAGGTAACCATGGTTTCATGCTATAGCCCAGGTAACCATGGTTTCATGCTATAGCCCAGGTAACCATGGTTTCATTCTATAGCCAGGTAACCATGGTTTCATTCTATAGCCCAGTAACCATGGTTTCATTCTATAGCCCGGTAACCATGGTTTCATTCTATAGCCCGGTAAGCATGGTTTCATTCTATAGCCTGGTAAGCATGGTTTCATTCTATAGCCTGGTATGCATGGTTTCATTCTATAGCCCGGTAAGCATGGTTTCATTCTATAGCCCGGTAAGCATGGTTTCATTCTATAGCCCGGTAACCATGGCTACATGGTTTCATTCTATAGCCCGGTAAGCATTGTTTCATTCTATAGCCCGGTAAGCATTGTTTCATTCTATAGCCCGGTAAGCATTGTTTCATTCTATAGCCCGGTAACCATGGTTTCATTCTATAGCCCGGTAACCATGGCTACATGGTTTCATTCTATAGCCCGGTAAGCATTGTTTCATTCTATAGCCCGGTAAGCATGGTTTCATTCTATAGCCCGGTAACCATGGCTACATGGTTTCATTCTATAACCTGGTAAGCATTGTTTCATTCTATAGCCCGGTAAGCATGGTTTCATTCTATAGCCCGGTAAGCATGGTTTCATTCTATAGCCCGGTAACCATGGCTACATGGTTTCATTCTATAGCCTGGTAAGCATTGTTTCATTCTATAGCCCGGTAAGCATGGTTTCATTCTATAGCCTGGTATGCATGGTTTCATTCTATAGCCCGGTAAGCATGGTTTCATTCTATAGCCCGGTAAGCATGGTTTCATTCTATAGCCCGGTAAGCATGGTTTCATTCTATAGCCCGGTAAGCATGGTTTCATTCTATAGCCCGGTAAGCATGGTTTCATTCTATAGCCCGGTAAGCATGGTTTCATTCTATAGCCCGGTAACCATGGTTTCATTCTATAGCCCGGTATGCATGGTTTCATTCTATAGCCTGGTATGCATGGTTTCATTCTATAGCTCGGTAAGCATGGTTTCATTCTATAGCCTGGTATGCATGGTTTCATTCTATAGCCTGGTATGCATGGTTTCATTCTATAGCCCGGTATGCATGGTTTCATTCTATAGCCCGGTAAGCATGGTTTCATTCTATAGCCCGGTAAGCATGGTTTCATTCTATAGCCCGGTAACCATGGCTTCATTCTATAGCCCGGTAACCATGGCTACATGGTTTCATTCTATAGCCCGGTAACCATGGCTTCATTCTATAGCCCGGTAACCATGGCTACATGGTTTCATTCTATAGCCCGGTAACCATGGCTTCATTCTATAGCCCGGTAACCATGGCTACATGGTTTCATTCTATAGCCCGGTAACCATGGCTACATGTTGTCTCTTTCAGCTTCACAGTCAGGCAGTGTGTGTGTGTGTGTGTGTGTGACCTATGAGGACAAGCACTGAGTTGTAGTAATCCCATAACCTTACTAATGACCTCAGTTACTGTTCTACAAACCTCTGAGGGCAAAGAGTCGAGCTGGGTTCATTCTCAGATTCAATTCACCTCAAGAGTCGAGTGGAGTTGCCTCTCACTCCGAAGAGATTCAATTCACCTCAGGAGTCGAGTGGAGATGCCTCTCACTCCGAAGAGATTCAATTCACCTCAGGAGTCGAGTGGAGTTGCCTCTCACTCCGAAGAGATTCAATTCACCTCAGGAGTCGAGTGGAGTTGCCTCTCACTCCGAAGAGATTCAATTCACCTCAGGAGTCGAGTGGAGTTGCCTCTCACTCCGAAGAGATTCAATTCACCTCAGGAGTCGAGTGGAGTTGCCTCTCACTCCGAAGAGATTCAATTCACCTCAGGAGTCGAGTGGAGTTGCCTCTCACTCCGAAGAGATTCAAATCATCTCAGGTTTCCTTTCAAGTGTCAACAATGCCGAGTAGGGCCACTTCACTTAGAGAACGACTACACATTAAAACATGTTTTTTTGTCACAAACCTTATCCACTTAGCCTAACACACAGAACCCGATCTCACAACAGCCGACTCTTGCCCTCTGCCTCAGATACCTGTATTCAGTCCTTCCTACCTTCCCACAGCCTGGGATTGTTGTGAATGCAAGCCGCTCCTGAACCATCAAAGCAGCAGTGGCTGGAATGCCCAGAGGAGGTTCATTTCAATAACTCTGTCAAAACACAACGAACTCTGGCAGGAGAAGCACAAGCAATGAACTGAACTCCATCTCTGGGACTGACTGAGATGATGTGGGAAGAAGAGAGGAACTCCATCTCTGGGACTGACTGAGGTGATGTGGGAAGAAGAGAGGAACTCCGTCTCTGGGACTGACTGAGGTGATGTGGGAAGAAGAGAGGAACTCCGTCTCTGGGACTGACTGAGGTGATGTGGGAAGAAGAGAGGAACTCCATCTCTGGGACTGACTGAGGTGATGTGGGAAGAAGAGAGGAACTCCGTCTCTGGGACTGACTGAGGTGATGTGGGAAGAAGAGAGGAACTCCGTCTCTGGGACTGACTGAGGTGATGTGGGAAGAAGAGAGGAACTCCGTCTCAAATCAAATTTTATTTGTCGCAAGCGCTGAATACAACAAGTGTACAGCGTCAATGTGGAGGCTATATACAGGGTATTACGGTACAGAGTCAATGTGGAGGCTATATACAGGGTGTTACGGTACAGAGTCAACGTGGAGGCTATATACAGGGTGTTACGGTACAGAGTCAACGTGGAGGCTATATACAGGGTGTTACGGTACAGAATCAATGTGGAGGCTATATACAGGGTGTTACGGTACAGAGTCAATGTGGAGGCTATATACAGGGTGTTACGGTACAGAGTCAATGTGGAGGCTATATACAGGGTGTTACGGTACAGAGTCAATGTGGAGGCTATATACAGGGTGTTACGGTACAGAGTCAATGTGGAGGCTATATACAGGGTGTTACGGTACAGAGTCAATGTGGAGGCTATATACAGGGTGTTACGGTACAGAGTCAATGTGGAGGCTATATACAGGGTATTACGGTACAGAGTCAATGTGGAGGCTATATACAGGGGGTACCGGTACAGAGTCAATGTGGAGGCTATATACAGGGTATTACGGTACAGAGTCAATGTGGAGGCTATATACCTGTACCGGTTGCTGTGCGGTAGCAGAGAGAACAGACTATGACTAGGGTGGCTGGAGTCTTTGACAATTTTTAGAGCCTTCCACTGACACGGCCTGCTATAGAGGTCCTGGATGTCAGGAAGCTTGGCCCCGGTGATGTACTGGGCTGTACACACTACCCTCTGTAGTGCCTTGTGGTCGGAGGCCGAGCAGTTGCCATACCAGGCTGACTGAGGGGATGTGTGAAGAAGATCGGATCAGAATGACTCGAACCCTGACTGAGTCATAATAACAACATCACTAGCAGGGGCCTGTGTCCTCAATGGCACCCTATTCCCTACATAGTGCACTGCTTTTGACGAGGGTCCACAGGGCTGTGGTCAAAAGTAGTGCGCTATGTAGGGAATAGGGTGTGATTCAGGACACAGCTCATGACTGAGTCATAACAAGCATCACTATCAAGACTAGAGGCTGAAGAGAAGCGGAAATATATACTTCAGGGATTACAGACGACATCGCCACACAGTCACATGTCATTCCATGGACTAGTCTAGTACTGGGCCTGTCCTCTGCCGAGGCTCCATTACACAACAACACCGTTTATGGGAATACTGAACTAGTAGAATTCTAAGAATTCACCAGTCAGCTGGTCAACAAAGACTTGTAAATCTCCTAATGGAACTCGGTAGGAACACATCGTTTCCTAATGGAACTCGGTAGGAACACGTCGTTTCCTAATGGAACTCGGTAGGAACACATCGTTTCCTAATGGAACTCGGTAGGAACACGTCGTTTCCATGGAACTCGGTAGGAACACATCGTTTCCTAATGGAACTCGGTAGGAACACATCGTTTCCATGGAACTCGGTAGGAACACATCGTTTCCATGGAACTCGGTAGGAACACATCGTTTCCATGGAACACATCGTTTCCATGGAACTCGGTAGGAACACATCGTTTCCATGGAACTCGGTAGGAACACATCGTTTCCTAATGGAACTCGGGAGGAACACATCGTTTCCTAATGGAACTCGGTAGGAACACATCGTTTCCTAATGGAACTCGGTAGGAACACATCGTTTCCTAATGGAACTCGGTAGGAACACATCGTTTCCTAATGGAACTCGGTAGGAACACATCGTTTCCTAATGGAACTCGGTAGGAACACATCGTTTCCTAATGGAACTCGGTAGGAACACATCGTTTCCTAATGGAACTCGGGAGGAACACATCGTTTCCTAATGGAACTCGGGAGGAACACATCGTTTCCTAATGGAACACATCGTTTCCTAATGGAACTCGGGAGGAACACATCGTTTCCTAATGGAACTCGGTAGGAACACATCGTTTCCTAATGGAACTCGGTAGGAACACATCGTTTCCATGGAACTCGGTAGGAACACGTCGTTTCCTAATGGAACTCGGTAGGAACACGTCATTTCCTAATGGAACTCGGTAGGAACACGTCATTTCCTAATGGAACTCGGTAGGAACACGTTGTTTCCTAATGGAACTCGGTAGGAACACGTAGTTTCCTAATGGAACTCGGTAGGAACACATCGTTTCCTAATGGAACTCGGTAGGAACACGTCGTTTCCATGGAACTCGGTAGGAACACGTCGTTTCCTAATGGAACTCGGTAGGAACACATCGTTTCCTAATGGAACTCGGGAGGAACACATCGTTTCCTAATGGAACTCGGTAGGAACACATCGTTTCCTAATGGAACTCGGTAGGAACACATCGTTTCCTAATGGAACTCGGTAGGAACACATCGTTTCCTAATGGAACTCGGTAGGAACACATCGTTTCCATGGAACTCGGTAGGAACACATCGTTTCCTAATGGAACTCGGTAGGAACACATCGTTTCCTAATGGAACTCGGTAGGAACACATCATTTTCATGGAACTCAAAACATGTTGACTGTATTATTGGTTCATGCCACAGACTTCAGGTTCATTCAGTACCGTGTACAAAACAACATGGAGGAGACATGAAGGACAGAACAATAAACAGAGAGAGAGGGAGCTGGCGGACCGTGAGATGCACGTAACCTACGCCAAGACACAGATCACAGTTAGGCTACCCAAATTGACCTCGCTTTGATAGGAAAAGGACGAGCGTCAGTCTGTGATCTAAGATCAGTTTGAGAGTGAAAAAATGAGGGCAGGAAGTGGGCTTGAGGGGGGGGTACAGTTAACCTATAGCTTGCTGAGTGAGCAGGGGGGGAGTACAGTTATCCTATAGCTTGCTGAGTGAGCAGGGGGGGAGTACAGTTAACCTATAGCTTGCTGAGTGAGCAGGGGGGAGTACAGTTAACCTATAACTTTCTGAGTGAGCAGGGGGAGGGGGAGCGAGTACAGTTAACCTATAGCTTGCTGAGTGAGCAGGGGGAGGGGGAGCGAGTACAGTTAACCTATAGCTTGCTGAGTGAGCAGGGTGGGGGAGCGAGTACAGTTAACCTATAGCTTGCTGAGTGAGCAGGGGGAGGAGCGAGTACAGTTAACCCATAACTTGCTGAGTGAGCAGGGGGGCGAGTACAGTTAACCTATAGCTTGCTGAGTGAGCAGGGCGGGGGAGCGAGTACAGTTAACCTATAGCTTGCTGAGTGAGCAGGGGGAGCGAGTACAGTTAACCCATAACTTGCTGAGTGAGCAGGGGGAGCGAGTACAGTTAACCTATAGCTTGCTGAGTGAGCAGGGGGCGAGTACAGTTAACCTATAGCTTGCTGAGTGAGCAGGGGGGCAAGTACAGTTAACCCATAACTTGCTGAGTGAGCAGGGGGGAGCGAGTACAGTTAACCTATAGCTTGCTGAGTGAGCAGGGGGCGAGTACAGTTAACCTATAGCTTGCTGAGTGAGCAGGGGGGTGAGTACAGTTAACCTATAGCTTGCTGAGTGAGCAGGGGGCGAGTACAGTTAACCTATAGCTTGCTGAGTGAGCAGGGGAGCGAGTACAGTTAACCTATAGCTTGCTGAGTGAGCAGGGGGGCGGGGGAGCGAGTACAGTTAACCTATAGCTTGCTGAGTGAGCGGGAGGGGGCGAGTACAGTTAACCTATAGCTTGCTGAGTGAGCAGGGCGGGGGAGCGAGTACAGTTAACCTATAGCTTGCTGAGTGAGCAGGGGGGCGAGTACAGTTAACCTATAGCTTGCTGAGTGAGCAGGGGGGGGGAGTACAGTTAACCTATAGCTTGCTGAGTGAGCAGGGCGGGGGGAGCGAGTACAGTTAACCTATAGCTTGCTGAGTGAGCAGGGGGCGAGTACAGTTAACCTATAGCTTGCTGAGTGAGCAGGGGGGAGTACAGTTAACCTATAGCTTGCTGAGTGAGCAGGGGGGAGTACAGTTAACCTATAGCTTGCTGAGTGAGCAGGGGGGAGGGGCGAGTACAGTTAACCTATAGCTTGCTGAGTGAGCAGGGGGAGCGAGTACAGTTAACCCATAACTTGCTGAGTGAGCAGGGCGGGGGAGCGAGTACAGTTAACCTATAGCTTGCTGAGTGAGCAGGGGGGCGAGTACAGTTAACCTATAGCTTGCTGAGTGAGCAGGGCGGGGGGGGGGAGCGAGTACAGTTAACCTATAGCTTGCTGAGTGAGCGGGAGAGGGGGGAGCGAGTACAGTTAACCTATAGCTTGCTGAGTGAGCAGGGCGGGGGAGCGAGTACAGTTAACCTATAGCTTGCTGAGTGAGCAGGGGGGGCGAGTACAGTTAACCTATAGCTTGCTGAGTGAGCAGGGGGAGGGGAGTACAGTTAACCTATAGCTTGCTGAGTGAGCAGGGGGAGGGGCGAGTACAGTTAAACTATAGCTTGCTGAGTGAGCAGGGGGGGCGAGTACAGTTAACCTATAGCTTGCTGAGTGAGCAGGGGGAGGGGGAGCGAGTACAGTTAACCTATAGCTTGCTGAGTGAGCAGGGGGGAGCGAGTACAGTTAACCCATAACTTGCTGAGTGAGCAGGGGGGCGAGCACAGTCAACCTATAGCTTGCTGAGTGAGCAGGGGGGGACATTAACATGAGCATCAACCAACAGTGTGGGGTCTTTTTTAACAACCCTACCCTCTCCGACACACAGCCACAACCACAGACAGCACCTTAACACCCCTCCCCCAACATCCCACGCACCAACGACATGCAAAGAAGTCGCTTTGTTGAACAAGGGGGTGGAGGCAGGTTTTGGGAGTGGGGACTGTGGGGGGTCTTGGATAGTTAAGTGGGTTCACTGCAGTTGAGTTGTGTTTTCAAATTAAATAAAAACTTCTTTTTTTTTCTTTTTACAAGGGGAAACCCAGCTGACCAATGTATCTACACAACCTCACTGCTACAGATTATTCTAGAAATCTAGTCATTGTTGTTGAGACAGGAGTTTTAAATTGGAACGTCACCACGCGGAATTCTGGGATCAAAAGCTTCCGCTTTAGCAACCAATCAGAGTGGAGAGGTGCTGAGCTGCGTAGAATAGTATGTTCTTCCTCAGTGTGTGTCCAGAGTCCCTGTTGTTGGCATCTCTCTCTCACGCACACACACACACACACACACAATGAGAAGGGACAAACACAGAGCCGGCCAGTACAGGATGTCAGAACCACCTAGATACACACTGACAAGGCCGCACCTGAGACCATCCAAAGGCCTCGCTTGCTTTCACCACACACTGTCGTACAAAACCCACACACTCACCATCACAGGTCTACACACCATCGAACAAGACCTTCACGCTATCACACGAGAGCTACGCTACACAGCTTTCACAGGTCTACCAACAAACAAACAAACAACACCCCATCGGCCAACACTTCTCACACGCTGCTGGGCCATTTGAATAAGAATGAGAGGTATGTTTTTCACCAGTGAGAGGGAGGGGTGTAGAGTACACAGGCAGGCAGGCTCATTGGCCCAGGCCCCAGGATGCAGCCGGAGTGTCACACTCCAGAGGCACTAGGCTAGACCGAGGGCATTGCCTCGGGGAGGGGGGAGGCTAGTATGTGTTCAGTTGCAAGTTGTTGTTCATGCTGATCAGTACATAGGGGGAACAATGATTTCGCCAGCTAACTTGCCAAAATATCATTGTATTTTATTTTTTTATTTTGAAAGATAAACTTGAAAATGACCATGGTCTCTTTGACTCAACAACCAAAAACACATATCGGAGTTTAGTTTTATGAATGAACCAAAACATCTAGTTAGTAGTATACCCCCCCCCCCCTGATCTTAGATCTACCTGGAGGACAAAAGGTATCAAACCATCTCAATCTCCTCGAAGGGGGGAGAAAGAATTGCTGCGTTTCAGTCTGATTTTCCCAGGTGTAAGGAACATGATCACAACACACAAATGTTTAGAATTTTCATAGTATTGATTATTTTAATCTTGACCCCCACCCCCAAACACACATATAGTCAGCAACAAGCTTGGACACCTTTTTTAGGCCACAAACTGGATGGGGCCTGAACTGGGTAACCAATCAATGACTTACTGAGGAAGAGTGAAGGCCTTACAGCAAAGCTGCTGAATGTAGAAGATGAACTGTCATTTAGCTTTGAAGAGTCCAAAAGCATAGACGCCAATTATAGCTTATAGACCATTTAGGACCATGTTGTAAATTGCCATGGAATTTAGCCGCACGGATAATGTACTTTAGACAGAGGGATGAGTTCCAATGGTTTAGCCTAGATTGCAAACAGAGTTTCAGTTTCAGAGGTGTCATTTATCAAGATCATCACGTGATGAGACACGGTCAAGAATGCAAGTGACCAAATAAAAAGTTTTCATAAATCACAATCTCACTATCTCTAGTCTAAACTAAGATACATTTGAACGTCTGCTGGTAATACAAAGTGTGATACAATGTTGCTACTGTACTTGTGCCAAGTTGTCGTTTTTTGATACAATGTTCACCCTGATAGCATTAACTAGCAACATTGTGGCACTGAGTGTGAGTGAGTGGGGTGTTCAAGCTTATTAAGGTTTAGCTAGCTAGTTAGCTTTAGCCCATAATTTTCTCCTTGGAAAATAGTTATTGTAGCTAATCAGACAACTAAGTAACTATCATAACTTGTGAACCTATCAAGAGAGTCAAGGTTACTGTTATCTATCTTCATGATCGATCATTACCTGTAGTAATAGACATCACACTTGCCAGCACTGAGTCCCGACTTCCGGATCACTTCTTCTTTTTTCCAACCCGGTGGCAGAGAGGGGCAATCCATCCTCTTCTTCTCCATAATCATCTAGCAATACTTTATATTTGGGAATCACCCCCAATCGTTATTCAAGACCGACGATATAGCTAAAGAATACAACAACGTGTTAATACATACAGCTGACCTGGCGATCTAACGTGAACGTAAAGCTACCAGAGAATCCGTATCAACTGCTAAACTACTTGAAACCAGCGCGAAAACGAGTAACTTCTTATTTCCGCGTTCTGTATCGAGGACTTTCGGTAGATAGATAGATATATCGTTGGTTTGACAGGTTTTCCCTCTTTGATCTTCAACTATACAACTATGAGAAATTGTATGTCGGTCCTCGACCGCGGCGGTGGCAGTGACGGTGAGATATTGCAGCACTTCCCACACACTGACCCAGCGCCCGGTAACCGCACCGCTCGCTACAGCAACGCCCCGCCTATCTGGAACGTCCCGTCACTTCTCGCTTCCCCCATTAGAGATCCTATTTCCAATTCCTAATTCTATACGGGGTTCCTCCCCTTCCTAGGCGGTGATGCAACATTTGCAACATTCAGTAAAAAAAAATAACCTAAAAAAATAAAAAATAAAAGTTATCAAGTTGAACCGTTTATTTCTGAAAATTCTTCAATTTGAATGTTTCTGTAAGTCTTAGCATTGGCTTATACATATCCGTGTGATGTAGGGGGTGACGAGAGTGGTGCAACACCAAGGCTCTAAAGATGAATCTCCTCTTTAAACTCCTCCCGATTATAAACGTGCACCATAATTATATTTAAATGGTGTACTTTTTTGTTTCTTCCCGAGAATACAGAAAAGTTCCTAGCAAATGATCTGAAAGGTGTAGTTGTGTGGTCAGACGTGCCACTGCGGCGGCCGCAGCAAAGCAACCTTCTGTATAGTTACTCACACAGAATTATAACTCCATTGACAGCATAGTCTTTAGGCAGTCTTCAAAATGCCGATTTCTTATATTCAATTAATTCTACATTTTCATCATGTCACCATCTTGTCTTTGAATAGCTTCGCTCTCGCGCACACTCAAATCTATTTCTAACTGAAACCCAACCGTCTGGCCGAATAGTGGTAAAGGAGATACCATACCATAGAAGATACCATGGGAGATACCATGAGAGATACCATACCATAGAAGATACCATGGGAGATACCATGGGAGATACAATACCATGGGAGATACCATGGTGGATATGATACCATGGGAGATACCATGAGCGATACGATACCATGGGAGATACCATACCATGGGAGATACCATACCATGGAAGATACCATGGGGGATACCATACCATGGAAGATACCATGGGGGATACGATACCATGGGGGATACCATACCATGGGAGATACCATGGGGGATACCATACCATGGGAGATACCATACCATGGGAGATACCATACCATGGAAGATACCATGGGAGATAACATGGGGGATACCATACCATGGGAGATACCATACCATGGGAGATACCATACCATGGAAGATACCATGGGAGATACCATACCATGGGAGATACCATACCATGGAAGATACCATACCATGGAAGATACCATGGGAGATACCATACCATGGGAGATACCATACCATCGTATCTCCTATACAAGAGATACAATTCTTTATCTGAAATGCTGTGTTACTTTTACGCCAGATGAAACGGGACGCACACCTTCACAAAAAGTTAAACTTTTGTCTCATCAGTCCACAGAATATTTTCCCAAAAGTCTTGGGGATCAAGATGTTTTTTTGCCAAAAGTGAGATGAGCCTTTATGTTATTTTTCGTCAGCAGTGGTTTTCACCTTGGAACTCTGTCATGGATGCCATTTTTGCCCAGTCTCTTTCTTATGGTTGAGTCATGAACACTGACCTTAACTGAGGCAAGTGAGGCCTGCAGTTCTTTAAAATGTTGTTGTGGGTTCTCTTGTGACCTCTTGGATGAGTCGTCGCTGTGCTCTCGGGGTGATTTTGGGAGGCCGGCCACTCCTGGGAAGGTTCACCACTGTTCCTAATGTTCTCCATTTGTGGATAACGTCTCTCATCGTGGTTCGCTGGAGTCCCAAAGCTTTAGAAATGGCTTTGTAGTCCTTTCCAGACTGGGGCGGCAGCGTAGCCTAGTGGTTAGAGCGTTGGACTAGTAACCGGAAGGTTGCGAGTTCAAACCCCTGAGCTGACAAGGTACAAATCTGTCATTCTGCCCCTGAACAGGCAGTTAACCCACTGTTCCCAGGCCGCCATTGAAAATAAGAATGTGTTCTTAACTGACTTGCCTAAAAAAATAGATGTCAATTCCTTTGTTTCTCATCTGTTCCTGAATTTCTTTGGACCGCGGCATGATGTCTTGCTTTTTGAGATCTTTTGGCCTACTTCACTTTGTCAGACAGGTTCTATTTAAGAAACGTGAAAAAAAACGAAATAGTCCTATCTGGTGCCACAAAGACAGGAACAATCACCCACAAAACCCAACACAAAACAGGCTACCTAAATATGGTTCCCAATCAGAGACAATGACTAACACCTGCCTCTGATTGAGAACCATATCAGGCAAAACATAGAAATAGACAAACCAGACACACAACATAGAATGCCCACCCAGCTCACGTCCTGACCGACACTAAAACAAGGAAAACACACAAGAACGATGGTCAGAACGTGACAGTCACTATTTGTCACTATAGTGATCACTGCATCCCAATGGGTACAGATACAGCTCTAGAACAATGTTCTACTGTCACGCTGGTATAAAGGATTTGAGACAGGCACAGGAATTTATTTTTATTTTTACCTTTATTTAACTAGGCGTGTCATGTCAGTTAAGAACTCATTCGTATTTTCAATGACGGCCTAGGAACAGTGGGTTAACTGCCTTGTTCAGAGGCAGAAGACCTTGTCGGCTCGGGGATTAGATCTTGCAACCTTTCGGTTACTAGTTCAACACTCTAACCACTAGGCTACCCTGCCGCCTCTACATTCTAACCACTAGGCTACCCTGCCGCCTCTACACTCTAACCACTAGGCTATCTGCCAAATACACAATAGGGGTTTCTAATACACCTCAAACAAACACGTGTACAAAAACACTGGGCTGTACCCAAGCAAATGAGCGAGGGTAAACCTCGTTAAACACCACGGGTCGATACCCGTAATACACAATATATATATATATATATATAGCACAACAGCTGGAAATGGAAACAATAATCGCAGACCCAATAGAAACCAAAGGGGACACATATATTCAAATACATTCAGTGGGAATAGGGACCAGGTGTGCGTAATGAAAGTTCCAGAAATACATTCAGTGGGAATAGGGACCAGGTGTGCGTAATGAAAGTTACAGAAATACATTCAGTGGGAATAGGGACCAGGTGTGCGTAATGAAAGTTCCAGAGGGATCCGTGACATCTACAGCATTAGTAAAAATGTGATCGATGCATGTGGATGATCTTGTTCCTGTAGTGTTTGTAAACACCCTGGTAGGTTTATTAATAACCTGAACCAGATCATCCTATCATCCTATTTTTCCAACTTAACTGAAGAAAATAAGAACAATCCCCCCCCCAAAAAATTTGATAGTGTCGCAAAGCTAACTAAAAAGCAGCATTCCCCAAGAGAGGAATGGCTTTCACTTCAGCAGTGATAAATTCATGAACTTCTTCGATGAAAAGATCATGATCATTGGAAAGCAAATAACAGACTCCTCTTTAAATCTGCATATTCCTCCAAAGCTCAGTTGTCCTGAGTCTGCACAACACTGCCAGGACCTGGGATCAAGGGAGACACTCAAGTTTTTTAATCCTATATATCTTGACACCATGATGAAAATAGTCATGGCCTCTAAACCATCAAGCTGCATACTGGACCCTATTCCAACTAAACTACTGAAAGAGCTACTTCCTGTGCTTGGCCCTCCTATGTTGAACATAATAAACGGCTCCCTATCCACCGGATGTGTACCAAACTCACTAAAAGTGGCAGTAATAAAGCCTCTCTTGAAAAGCCAAACCTTGACCCAGAAAATATAAAAACTGTCAGCCTATATCGTATCTCCTCTCAAAATAAATTGAAAAAGCTGTTGCGCAGCAACTCACTGCCTTCCCGAAGACAAACAATGTATACGAAACGCTCCAGTCTGGTTTTAGACCCCATCATAGTACTGAGACGGTGGCAAATGACCTTTTAATGATGTCAGACTGAGGCTCTGCATCTGTCCTCGTGCTCCTAGACCTCAGTGCTGCTTTTGATACCATCGATCACCACATTATTTTGTAAAGATTAGAAACCCAAATTGGTCTAGATCTTATCTGTCGGAAAGATATCAGTTTGTCTCCGTAGATGGTTTGTCCTCTTATGGTTTGTCCTCCATCTTCCTCAAGGTTCCGTTTAAGGACCACTATTGTTTTCACTATATATTTGACCTCTTGGGCATGTCATTCGGAAACATAATGTTAACTTTCACTGCTATGCGAACAACACACAGCTGTACATTTTGATGAAACATGGCAGAGCCCCAAAATTGCCCTCGCTGGAAGCCTGTGTTTCAGACATAAGGAAGTGGATGGCTGCAAACTTTCTACTTTTAAACTCGGACAAAACAAAGATGCTTGTTCTAGGTCCCAAGAAACAAAGAGATCTTCTGTTGAATCTGACAATTAATCTTGATGGTTGTACAGTGGTCTCAAATAAAACTGTGAAGGACCTCGGCGTTACTCTGGACCCTGATCTCTCTTTTGCCGAACATATCAAGAATATTTCAAGGACAAGCATTTTTCCCATCTTCGTAACATTGCAAAAATCTGAAACTTTCTGTTCAAAAGTTACGCAGAAAAATGTATCCATGCTTTTGTCACTTCTAGGTTAGACTACTGCAATGCTCTACTTTCCAGCTACCCGGATAAAGCACTAAATAAACTTCAGTTAGTGCTAAATACGGCTGCTAGAATCTTGACAAGAACCAAAAAATGTGATCATATCACTCCAGTGCTAGCCTCTCTACACGGGCTTCCTGTTAAGGCTATGGTTGATTTCAAGGTTTTACTGCTAACCTAAAAAGTATTACATGGGCTTGCTCCTACCTATCTTTCCAATTTGGTCCTGCCATACATACCTACACGTACGCTAAGGTCACAAGACGCAGGCCTCCTTACTGTCCCTAGAATTTCTATGCAAACCGCTGGAGGCAAGGCTTTCTTCTATAGAGCTAAATTTTTATGGAATGGTCTGCCTATCCATGTGAGAGACGCAGACTCGGTCTCAACCTTTAAGTCTTTATTGAAGACTCATCTCTTCAGTAGGTCCTATGATTGAGTGTAGTCTGGCCCAGTAGTGTGAAGGTGAACGGAAAGGCACTGGAGCAACAAACCGCCCTTGGGTTACAGGGGCTGAGTCACTGGTTTACTGTTGCTCTTCCATGCCGTCCCGAGGAGGGGTGCGTCACTTGAGTGGGTTGAGTCACTGAAGTGATCTTCCTGTCCGGGTTGGCAACCCCCTTTGGGTTGTGCCGTTGGGGAGATCTTTGTGGGCTATACTCGGCCTCGGATGGTAAGTTGGTGGTTGAAGATATCCCTCTAGTGGTGTGGGGGCTGTGCTTTGGCAAAGTGGGTGGGGTTATATCCTGCCTGTTTGAACCTGTCTGGGGGTATCGTCGGATGGGGCCACAGTGTCTCCCGACCCCTCCTGTCTCAGCCGCCAGTATTTATGCTGCAATAGTTTATGTGTCGGGGGGCTAGGGTCAGTCTGTTATATCTGGAGTATTTCTCCTGCCTTATCCAGTGTCCTGTGTGAATTTAAGCATTCTCTCTAATTCTCTCTTTTTCTCTCTCTTTCTCTCTCTCTCTCTCTTTATCTTTCTCTTTCTCTTGGAGGACCTGAGCCCTAGGACCATGCCTCAGGATTACCTGGCATGATGACTCCTTGCTGTCTCCAGTCCACCTGGCCGTGCTGCTGCTCCAGTTTCGACTGTTCTGCCTGCAGCTATGGAACCCTGACCTGTTCACCGGACGTGCTACCTGTCCCAGACCTGCTATTTTCAACTCTCTGGAGATAGCAGGAGCGGTAGAGATACTCTGAATGATCGGCTATGAAAAGCCAACTGACATTTACTGCTGAGGTGCTGACCTGTTGCACCCTCTACAACCACTGTGATTAATATTATCTGACCCTGCTGGTCATCTATGAACGTTTGAACATCTTGGCCATGTTCTGTTATAATCTCCACCCGGCACAGCCAGAAGAGGACTGGCCACCCCTCAGAGCCTGGTTCCTCTCTAGGTTTTTTCCTTGGTTCTGGCCTTTCTAGGGAGTTTTTCCTAACCACCTTGCTTCTACACCCGCATTGCTTACTGTTTGGGGGTTTAGGCTGGATTTCTGTACAGCACTTTGTGACATCAGCTGATGTAAGAAGGGCTTTATAAATTATTTTGATTGAAATTTGATTGATTACAGGCACTGGTTACAGTGAGAAGCTTCCTCTTGACCTGACAGCTTGATGAAAACCAGTCAATATTCAGGTCCCCAAGAAAGTAGACCTCTCTGTTCACATGAAAAACTATCAAGCATTTCAGACATATAATTTCGATACTGACTGTTCGCACTTGATGGCCTATAGCAACACCCTAAAAGAAAAGGCTTTAGATGTGCGAACCTGCAACCACAACACTTCAATAACACTTGACAGAAGATCTTCTCTAAGTATTACAGGAATATGGCTCTGAATATATACAGCAACTCCTCCCCCACAAGCATGTCTGTCTCTTCTACAGATGTTATATCCCTCTATTGCTACTGCTGTATCATCAAATGTATTATCTAAATTAATCTCAGAAATGGCTAATAGATTAATGTTATCTGATGTTAGCAAGTTATTGATTTTTTACGAACCTTATTATTTCTAAGGCTGAATCCACCAGTATTTGGACAAAACACTTGAAGCTATTATCTCGTAACAACTGCGTGTAGAACTATTTTTGTTTGTTTAAAATCAAAAAATATCACTTGTGATAGAAAGATACCACTGTCCTCAACAGTAATTCCGCCGGCTTTGGTCTTCAAATCAAACTTTATTGGTCACATGGTTAGCAGATGTTTTTGGTTACATACACACGGTTAGCAGATGTTATTGGTCACATACACACGGTTAGCAGATGTTATTGGTCACATGGTTAGCAGATGTTATTGGTCACATACACATGGTTAGCAGATGTTATTGGTTACATACACACGGTTAGCAGATGTTATTGGTCACATACACACGGTTAGCAGATGTTATTGGTCACATACACACGGTTAGCAGATGTTATTGGTCACATGGTTAGCAGATGTTTTTGGTTACATACACACGGTTAGCAGATGTTATTGGTCACATACACATGGTTAGCAGATGTTATTGGTTACATACACATGGTTAGCAGATGTTACTGGTCACATACACATGGTTAGTATATGTTATTGGTTACATACACATGGTTAGCAGATGTTATTGGTTACATACACACGGTTAGCAGATGTTATTGGTCACATACACATGGTTAGCAGATGTTATTGGTCACATACACATGGTTAGCAGATGTTATTGGTCACATACACATGGTTAGCAGATGTTATTGGTCACATACACACGGTTAGCAGATGTTATTGGTCACACGGTTAGCAGATGTTATTGGTCACATACACATGGTTAGCAGATGTTATTGGTCACACGGTTAGCAGATGTTATTGGTCACATACACATGTTTAGCAGATGTTATTGGTCACACGGTTAGCAGATGTTATTGGTCACATACACATGTTTAGCAGATGTTATTGGTCACACGGTTAGCAGATGTTATTGGTCACATACACACGGTTAGCAGATGTTATTGGTCACATACACATGGTTAGTATATGTTATTGGTTACATACACACGGTTAGTATATGTTATTGGTCACATACACATGGTTAGTATATGTTATTGGTCACATACACACGGTTAGCAGATGTTATTGGTCACATACACATGGTTAGTATATGTTATTGGTTACATACACATGGTTAGCAGATGTTATTGGTCACATACACACGGTTAGCAGATGTTATTGGTCACATACACATGGTTAGCAGATGTTATTGGTTACATACACATGGTTAGCAGATGTTATTGGTCACATACACATGGTTAGCAGATGTTATTGGTCACATACACATGGTTAGTATATGTTATTGGTTACATACACATGGTTAGCAGATGTTATTGGTCACATACACACGGTTAGCAGATGTTATTGGTCACATACACATGGTTAGTATATGTTATTGGTTACATACACATGGTTAGCAGATGTTATTGGTCACATACACATGGTTAGTATATGTTATTGGTCACATACACATGGTTAGTATATGTTATTGGTCACATACACATGGTTAGCAGATGTTATTGGTCACATACACATGGTTAGCATATGTTATTGGTCACATACACATGGTTAGCAGATGTTATTGGTCACATACACATGGTTAGCAGATGTTATTGGTCACATACACATGGTTAGCAGATGTTATTGGTCACATACACACGGTTAGCAGATGTTATTGGTCACATGGTTAGCAGATGCTATTGGTCACATACACATGGTTAGCAGATGTTATTGGTCACACGGTTAGCAGATGTTATTGGTCACATACACACGGTTAGCAGATGTTATTGGCCACATACACATGGTTAGCAGATGTTATTGGTCACATGGTTAGCAGATGTTATTGGTCACATACACATGGTTAGCAGATGTTAATGGTCACATACACACGGTTAGCAGATGTTATTGGCCACATACACATGGTTAGCAGATGTTATTGGCCACATACACATGATTAGCAGATGTTATTGGTCACATACACATGGTTAGCAGATGTTATTGGTCACATACACACGGTTAGCAGATGTTATTGGTCACATACACATGGTTAGCAGATGTTATTGGTCACACGGTTAGCAGATGTTATTGGCCACATACACATGGTTAGCAGATGTTATTGGTCACATACACACGGTTAGCAGATGTTATTGGTCACATACACATGGTTAGCAGATGTTATTGGTCACACGGTTAGCAGATGTTATTGGCCACATACACATGGTTAGCAGATGTTATTGGTCACACGGTTAGCAGATGTTATTGGCCACATACACATGGTTAGCAGATGTTAATGGTCACATACACATGGTTAGCAGATGTTAATGTGAAAGTGTAGCTAAATGCTTGTGCTTCTAGCTCCAACAGTGCAGTAGTATCTAAATGTAATATCTAACAGTAATATCTAACAAGTAATCTAACCAAACAATTCCACAACTACCTTATACACACAAATCTAAAGGGATGGAATAAGACTATGTACACATAAATATATAGATGAGCGATGACCGAGCGGCATAGGCAAGATGCAATAGATGATATAAAATACAATACATACATATGAGATGAGTAATGCAAGATATGCAGACATTATTAAAGTGACATTATGTAAAGTGACAAGTGATCCATTTTTTAATGTGGCCAATGAGTTGAGTCAGTGTGTTGGCAGCTGCCTCTCTGTGTTAGTGATGGCTGTTTAACAGTCTGATGACCTTCAGATAGAAGCTGTGTTTCAGTCTCTCGGTCCCAGCTTTGATGCACCTGTACTGACTTTGCCTTCTGGATTATAACGGGGTGAACAGGCAGTGGCTCGGGTGGTTGTTGTCCTTGATTATCTTTTTGGCCTTCCTGTGACATCAGGTGCTGTAGGTGTTCTGGAGGGCAGGTAGTTTGCCCCCGGTGATGCGTTGTGCAGACCGCACCACCCTCTGAAGAGCCTTGCAGTTGAGGGTGGTGCAATTGCCGTACCAGGCGGTGATTCAGCCCGACAGCATCTGTAAAGGTTTTGAGGGTTTTAGGTGACAAGCCAAATTTCTTCAGCCTCCTGAGGTTGAAGAGGCATTATTGCGCCTTTTTCACCACGCTGTCTGTGCGTGTGGGCCATTTCAGTTTGTCAGTGATGTGTACACCGAGGAACTTAAAACTCTCCACCCTCTCCACTACTGTCCCATCAATGTAGATAGGGGGCTGCTCCCTCTGCTGTTTCCTGAAATCCACGATTATCTCCTTTGTTTTGTTGACGTTGAGTGTGAGGTTATTGTCCTGACACCACACTTCGAGTGCCCTCACCTCCTCCCTGTAGGCCGTCACATCGTTGTTGGTAATCAAGCCCACTACTGTAGTGTCATCTGCAAACTTTATGATTGAGTTGAAGCCGTGCATTTACACACAGTCATGGGTGAACAGGGAGTACAGGAGGGGGCTGAGCACGCACCCTTGTGGGGCCCCAGTGTTGAGGATCAGCGAAGTGGAGATGTTGTTTCCTACCTTCTCCATCTGGGGGCGACCTGTCAGAAAGTCCAGGACCCAGTTGTACAGGGCGGGGTTGAGACCCAGGGCCTCGAGCTTAATGATGAGCTTGGAGGGTACTATGGTCTTGAATGCTAAGCTGTAGTCAATGAACAGCATTCTTACATAGGTATTCCTCTTGTCCAGATGGGAAAGGGCAATGTGGAGTGTGACAGCAATTGCATCGTCTGTGGACCTGTTGGGGCGGTAAGCAAATTGGAGTGGGTCTAGGGTGTCAGGTAGGGCGGACGTGATATGATCCTTGACTAGTCTCTCAAAGCACTTCATGATGACAGAAGTGAGTGCTACGAGGGGATTGTCATTTAGTTCAGTTAGTTCAGTTACCTTTGACTACTTTGACTTCTTGTCTACAGAAACAATGGTGGTCATCCTGAAGCATGTGGGGACAGCAGACTGGGATAGGGAGAGATTTAATATGTCCGTAAACATGCGCATGGTAGCTAGCAACGTAGGTTGCACTGTTACTCCTCAGAGTTACAGACAGGGCAGGTCACAGGGAGGATTGAATACAACAAACAGCAGGGACAATAAGCGATCTCAGCTTCAATGGCTAACCACGTTGCGGGCTGCGTTCAAGCCCTCAAGAAAACCCCTCTAGCTTGATATGCAGCTAGCTAGCAGCTAAGCTAGCTGCAACGCCAAATAGCTCCTCAGACCCATCCTTGGTCAGCAGGATCACCGGACAGCGAATAGCAGTCCCTGCAATTGATGCCAACTGCATCACGGGATCCAAACTACAAACTTTTCAAAACAAGCTCTTCCTCGTTCCACGTTCAACAGGAAGTGATGTGTTTGATTGAGGGGAACAGTGTGACCTTCATGTCTTAAATTAATGATGGACTGTCGTTTCTATTTGCTTGTTTGAGCTGTTCTTGCCATGATATGGACTTGGTATTTTACCAAATAGGGCTATCTTCTGTATACCACCCCTACCATGTCACAACACAATTGATTGGCACAAACACATTAAGAAGGAAATTAACACCCCACAAATGAACTTGGTAAAAGACCATCTTCTGTATTCCACCCCAGCCTTGTCACAACAAAACTGGTTGTCTCAAACGCATTAAGAAGGAAAGAAATTCCACAAATGAACCTTTAACAAGGCACACCTGTTAATTGAAATGCATTCCAGGTGACTACCTCATGAAGCTGGTTGAGAGAATGCCAAGAGTGCAAAGCTGTCATCAAGGCAAAGGGTGGCTACTTTGAAGAATCTCAAATATAAAATATATTTTGATTTGCTGAACACTTTTTTTTTAGTTAATACATGATTCTATATGTTATTTCATAGTTTTGATGTCTTCACTATTATTCTTATATTTAGTTTGTTTTTAGTCCTGTCCTTCTTCTACCCTCAACCTCTCCCATCTATTACTGATGTCCATCCTCTACCCTCAACCTCTCCCATCTACTTCTGATGTCCTTCCTCTACCCTCAACCATCTATTACTGATGTCCTTCCTCTACCCTCAACCATATATTACTGATGTCCATCCTCTACCCTCAACCATCTATTACTGATGTCCTTCCTCTACCCTCAACCTCTCCCATCTATTACTGATGTCCTTCCTCTACCCTCAACCATCTATTACTGATGTCCTTCCTCTACCCTCAACCATCTATTACTGATGTCCTTCCTCTACCCTCAACCATCTATTACTGATGTCCTTCCTCTACCCTCAACCATCTATTACTGATGTCCTTCCTCTACCCTCAACCTCTCCCATCTATTACTGATGTCCTTCCTCAACCCTCAACCTCTCCCATCTACTTCTGATGTCCTTCCTCTACCCTCAAACTCTCCCATCTATTACTGATGTCCTTCCTCTACCCTCAACCATCTATTACTGATGTCCTTCCTCTACCCTCAAACTCTCCCATCTATTACTGATGTCCTTCCTCTACCCTCAACCATCTATTACTGATGTCCTTCCTCTACCCTCAACCATCTATTACTGATGTCCTTCCTCTACCATCAACCATCTATTACTGATGTCCATCCTCTACCCTCAACCATCTATTACTGATGTCCTTCCTCTACCCTCAACCATCTATTACTGATGTCCTTCCTCTACCCTCAACCATCTATTACTGATGTCCTTCCTCAACCCTCAACCTCTCCCATCTACTTCTGATGTCCTTCCTCTACCCTCAACCTCTCCCATCTACTTCTGATGTCCATCCAGTTTGATTTCTACTTGACATATATTTTTAACTGTGCTGTTTCTAAAATGTTCATGTCCCCCATCTTGTCTTTAAATAACTTTTAGGTTCTAGATAGGGGTGTACAGATATTATACGATTCATCATATTCAGAGCCACTGTTACCGAGGTCCCTCTCTCTCTCACTCACACACCCCTGATCCATGAAGGCCCTTGTGGAGCATGATGTTGGGCCAGTCTGGACTGTCTCTGTATGAGTCTGACTAACAAGAGGGGATGTGTGATGGTGGTTGATATGAAGTTATTTCCGATGTAAATAAAATCTACAGTATAAACCGTATTTGTTTATTCTGATAAAAAAAACATTTTAAAAAGCTGTCTAAATGACATCATCATAGCCCCCCCCCCCCCTTGTCTTCACTCCCTTCCTCCTTCCTTTTACAGCCCTTCATAGGGGCAACAAGGGCAGCCCAAATGACCATTGCTTTTATTCTCTAAGCGGCCAAATAAATAAAAAAGGCCTGACGAAGAGACAACAGGGAGCCCCTTCGTCTTGTATTGTTCATCCTGCTGAGCGGGGCTGAGGGAATAAAACATCACAGCCTATATTGAATAGAGAGAGAGACAGAACCAGACAGAACCAGACAGAACCAGGCAGAACCAGACAGAACCAGAGAGAACCAGACAGAACCAGACAGAACCAGGCAGAACCAGACAGAACCAGAGAGAACCAGACAGAACCAGGCAGAAACAGGCAGAACCAGACAGAACCAGACAGAACCAGGCAGAACCAGACAGAACCAGGCAAAACCAGACAGAACCAGACAGACCCAGAGAGAACCAGACAGAACCAGGCAGAACCAGACAGAACCAGAGAGAACCAGACAGAACCAGACAGAACCAGGCAGAACCAGACAGAACCAGAGAGAACCAGACAGAACCAGACAGAACCAGGCAGAACCAGACAGAACCAGAGAGAACCAGAGAGAACCAGACAGAATACAGAGGAGCCTCTCTGCACCCGCAGATCACTTTTTAATCAGCCTTCTAGCCTCTCTGTGTATCCCATAGTGTACTCGATGACCTAAAAAGCCTAAAATCATTGATCTATCTTCATAATAGTGAAGCACTAGTGTTTCAGGTTTCTCACTGTGTTAGAAAAGGAGTTGCTTATTATGGGTGTCCTCCAACACTGATGCCTTATCCTTCACAGCGGTGTTTCAGGCTGAAGTTGTCAAGGGACTGTCTGAACTAAACCGCCCTGAAGCTATCGGCCTCGACAATACTCCCTGAGAGATGGCGCTGAACTTATTGTCCCCTGTGTCACCCGTTTACTCAACATCTCTATTGAGCAGGGTAGAGTTCCCACAGATACGAAACATGCTAGAGTGATCCCTCTCCACAAAAAGGGCAGCCAAACAGACCAGGGCAACTACTCTATATACCTGCATCTATTTTGAGTGTGCGGTCTTAAGTAATTTAAGAAACAGAATTCAACCTGGGCTGGTCCACATATTTATTTCTGACTCAGCCACCAATCACATTATTTTACTGATATTAAAGATGTCACCCAATACTGCAGCAGAGCCAGAGATTCTGATATTGTCTGTTTTAAATTCAAGAGTGTATCTGGGAAGAACACTTTTTTACATACCGGCGCTGTTGGCTGGAACAAACTGCCACAGCATCTCAAAGCCATGCCGACCATAACTTGAATTAAAAATCATTTTAAAAGCTGGCTAATGATCGAGCAATATAACAATTTAGCATGTTTTGTATCTATGTAATGTGTCTGTATCTACAGTTGAAGTCGGAAGTTTTACATACACCTTAGCCAAATGCATTTAACCTCAGTTTATCACCATTCCTGACATTTAATACCTAGTAAAAAAATCCCTTTTCTTAGGTCAGTTAGGATCACCACTTTATTTTAAGAATGTGAAATGTCAGAATAATAGTAGAGAGCATTATTTCTTTCAGCTTTCATTTCTTTCATCACATTCCCAGTGGGTCAGACGTTTACATACACTCTATTAGTATTTGGCTGTTTAAAGGCACATTCAACTTAGTGTATGTAAACTTCTGACCCACTGGAATTGTGATACAGTGAATTATAAGTGAAATAATCTATTTGTAAACAATTGTTAGAAAAATGACTTGTGTCGTGCACAAAGTAGATGTCCTAACCGACTTGCCAAAACTATAGTTTGTTAACAAGAAATTTGTGGAATAGTTGAAAAACAAGTTTAAAATGACTCCAACCTAAGTGTATGTAAACTTCAGACTTCAACTGTATGTAATGTATCTGTATCTATGTAATGTATCTGTATCTATGTAATGTATCTGTATCTATGTAATGTATCTATGTAATGTATCTGTATCTATGTCATGTATCTATGTAATGTATCTATGTAATGTATCTGTATCTATGTCATGTATCTATGTCATGTATCTATGTAATGTATCTATGTAATGTATCTGTATCTATGTAATGTATCTATGTAATGTATCTATGTAATGTATCTATGTCATGTATCTGTATCTATGTAATGTATCTGTATCTATGTAATGTATCTATGTAATGTATCTATGTAATGTATCTATGTAATGTATCTATGTAATGTATCTATGTAATGTATCTGTATCTATGTAATGTATCTATGTAATGTATCTATGTAATGTATCTATGTAATGTATCTGTATCTATGTCATGTATCTATGTAATGTATCTATGTAATGTATCTATGTAATGTATCTGTATCTATGTAATGTATCTATGTAATGTATCTATGTCATGTATCTATGTAATGTATCTGTATCTATGTAATGTATCTATGTAATGTATCTATGTAATGTATCTATGTAATGTATCTATGTAATGTATCTGTATCTATGTAATGTATCTATGTAATGTATCTATGTAATGTATCTATGTCATGTATCTATGTAATGTATCTATGTAATGTATCTATGTAATGTATCTATGTAATGTATCTGTATCTATGTAATGTATCTATGTAATGTATCTATGTAATGTATCTATGTCATGTATCTATGTAATGTATCTATGTAATGTATCTATGTAATGTATCTATGTAATGTATCTGTATCTATGTAATGTATCTATGTCATGTATCTGTATCTATGTCATGTATCTATGTAATGTATCTATGTAATGTATCTATGTCATGTATCTATGTAATGTATCTATGTAATGTATCTATGTAATGTATCTATGTAATGTATCTGTATCTATGTAATGTATCTATGTCATGTATCTATGTAATGTATCTATGTCATGTATCTGTATCTATGTAATGTATCTATGTAATGTATCTATGTCATTTAGGGACCACAGTGGAAATAAGAATCTCTTGTGATATCCCCGTCATGTTTTTCAGATGTATATACTGTGTGCATATGTGTTTTTTGTTAAACTGGCAAATAAACTCAATCAATCAATGGAAAATCCAATCATTCGCATGACAAGCGGTACCGGAGGGCCAAGTCCAGGTCCAAGAGGCTTCTAAACAGCTTCTACCAACAAGCCATAAGACTCCTGAACATCTAATCTTATGGCTACAGTGACAATTCACTGCAATATATTCCAAACTGTACCGCTGTCATTTTGAACATGGATGCCATTTGATTGAACAGTGACGGGGAAGAGGTAGGCTCTCTTCTATGCATAACGATGTGAATGAACAACTCGTCACAGTGCAGACGGTCTTGAAGTCTTGTTTTATACCTCGGTGCGTCGAGCCGCTGTGACGTGAAAACGCATGGAATATTTCCTGTTGGCCAACACATTTGCCGCTGTGCTGGGGAGGGTTTCCACTAGTGGATATATCGTTAAAATATTTATATATTTGTTTAATACTTATTTAATGTTAGGCATAACGTTAGCAGTGTGGTTTAGCTTATGTTTTTAGGTTTAAAAATCACATTTTAAGATGAGAAATGTGACAAATGAGCGGGGTTTATGACTTTGTGGTAACTAGTGACGACTTTGTTGGAGCTTGTTATCTACGAACCAACTATAAAGGCGTTACCGGTAAGTTTATAACACGTTTCCTAATGTTTAAATGATTTACTTAATAGTTTACAAGCAGGTAAAACCGAAAAGAGTACGACAACAACAAAAAGATGACAAACGTTTTTTGTTTTACAGTCAGCGAGTACAAACATTTTGGCGTGTTGTTTTTATTTATTTATTTGATTCAGCTTGTTACTAGTCAGATAAACACATGTGTTCTTTACGATCAGTTTATAGTAGTGTAACTTGGATATCTGACAAGTTAAAATAAGAAAACTATCTAACTTTACAACATGTTAGTTTGTTTGACAGAATGACTTCCGGACAAGATGACCTTATCTTTTCTCCGGAGTCAACCATCACCTCCTTGTTGGCTAGCTCCGGACACCTGAGAGGCACCTTAAGGGACAACGATCCGTCTCTCACCGGCATCAGATACCGGGACCGAGACTATGAATCTGCTACTGAGGCCCTGGAAGCCTACATTGCAGACTTTGACAGAAGCCTGCACACTTCTGAAACTTCTACCGGGAGTCTGCAGCTCCAGAAAAACCTGCTAAGTTCTGCTCTGCCCGGAACCGAGTTCAGGAATAAAGATGGTAAAGATTTAGGTTTTTGTCATCGATTATGAAATGTTTAACTTTTATTTGTCCAAGCTGTTTGAATATGGAGATAAAACATAATACTTTTATCAAGTGGTACTTGGATCTTAATTAATGTACAATAATTAATCACTTTGATTGTATACCATATCATATAATAGTCTTGTCCATGGTTCCCAGTTCTTAGAGAGAGACTAACAGACCGGGAGCTGGACTTCCTGAATCTTCCTGTGGGTTCTGGTCACCGTGGAACCTCAGACTGCATCAGCCTGACCACCGACGATCTGTTGGTGCTCCCCTGTGATGGCTCCCTACCCGTGACTCGCACCTCTGCCTTCCTCACCCAGTCTGGGGACTACCCCCCGGGGCAGAGCTCCTACTCTAACTCCTGGTCCTCTAGGAGGCCTAGGCCTAACAGCAGCTCTCATATTAAACACTGCCTGCACTACTCTGCCCCTCACAACACTCCTCACAAGCTGTACCAGTCCAGAGCTGGAACTCAAGCAGAGGAAACTCAAAAGACAGATCCCTTCACAGGCCCCAGAGTGAAGGGGAGCCTACGGCCCCAGCATGGTCTCTACCACCAGACCACAGACTCCCCTGGTCCTTTCTCCTCCCACCACGATTACCCTCGCTGGCTGACCAGCCAAAAGTCAGAGATGGATTTCTCTGGGGTCACCAGCGTTCCTGACCTGAAGTACCCCGCCTGGCTCCAGGAGTGTGACAATGTTCCCAAAGACATTTCCACCACTAATATAGACTTCACAGAGTCTCATAAGAAGACACAGCGTAGGGGCTGGGGCCCGACCCAGACCGTGCCTCCCTCCCCTAGACCTCCCTCCTGGCTGGGCGAGCTGGAGGCTTCCTATGAGGAGCTACAGGAAGGACAGCAGGATAGTAACGGCGGCCATCTTGAGGATGTCTCTGGTTCTGATGATGACAGGCAACAACTTCTCAGAGGAGAGGCTGATCACAGGACACTGAGGGAGTTTAGACTACGGTTTGCAGAGCGGCTAACTTTAGCCGCAGAGGGAGAACGGAGCACTGATTTCGACGAGCTCTTCAGAGGTAAAATAAACATTCTGCGTGTCTAAACAACACCCAGGGTTTGTTTTCATTTGTCCAGACTTAGTCCTCAGTTTACAGTTACACTGGTATTTTCATGTATTGTGAAAGTTGCATAAGAGCTGTCCACTGTGTTTCTTCACAGGTGATAAGATCGAGAGTTTGATCTTGAAGGCAGAGAAGGTCCTTAACTCACCTTCACTAGGCCTGACCAGCCAGCTGCAGAAGGACATGGGACACAGCCCTGGTGGCTCAGAGGATGTCCTAGAGGCTGATCGCTCTTGGGACAACCCTGCCATCACATTGTGAGTGCTAGTCAAAAGTGGTGACATGTATGAATACAAAACGAAGATTAAGCACGATCCATTACAAAGATTAAGTAGGATATGTTTTTTTTTTTTTTTTTAGAATGTACTTTTAGTAAACTCAACTATTATTGAGCTATAATTTCACAGAAGGTGTTGCTAAATTCTCTGCTTCTCTCCCTCTGCAGTAAATCTCCAGTACCTGTAGAGGGAGCAGAAGACACACTGATCACCACAGAGATTTTGAGAGACAGGACAGACGAGGTCTGTACAAAATGCTCCTCGATGAGATGATTCCTTAGTCCATGTAAAGTTTTAACTAAGAATTCTCATTTGAGAGATGGATATGTTGTACCTCAGAGCCATGAACTTGAATCCTAACTCCCCCCATCTTACATGTTGTGCTTGTGCAGGCTGCCTCACGCTCATGTTCGTCAGGCTACAGCAGCAGGAAACACCCTGGTCCGGTGGAGGCCCTCAAACAAATGCTGTTTAGCCTTCAAGCCGTGGAGCAACAAGTCAGTCTGGAGAATGAAAAGGAAGTAACCTCGGAGAATGGAACAGAAAAGGAAGTAACCTCGGAGAATGGTTCAACGCCAACGTTGGAGGACGGCACACAACCACAGATGATAATGGTACTGAGAATGAGATGAATGATGTGTAGACTTCAACTAATCTGGTTTCTAGTTAGGAATCTATTTTTCCTGACATAACTGATGTGAACCAGAGCAGTGATACCATTGTCTGAATTACAGAGGTCCGATGACTATGACACTGCACTCGGTGGACAATCGTTAAAGAGGTACAATACTTACACAAATAGATACATTTGGAATAAGACAGTAGACTAAATGTATATTTTATTTTAAAAGACCCATGATAGTCTTGTCACATAAAATCCATTAAATAAACGATCTTGTTTTGTTTCAGGGCCTTGCATCACCTTGGGAGATTGAAGAGTCTAGTTGAAGACTCAGCTGGCGGGAAGGCCACATCACAGGAAGGGAAATACTCGTAGAAGACCAGCCATATCTTTCTAAAAGAGGACTTGCATCGGTGTGTTGGTTACGTGAAAATGGTCTGAAAAGCAGAATGTCTAGGTCTTGATTTGAACATGGAGGGGCCAAACCAGTAAAATCTCAATGACGGGGAGAATTTCAGTGTCTTGATTATTCAAACATGATTATTTATTTATTATTCGAACAGCACAATAATAGTCTGCCATTTAACTACTCTTAATAGCCTAATGTTTTGTATTGTATATAAGTTTATATTTTATATCTCAAGGGCACATAACATCTTGTGAATTCAGTAATGCCTTATAAGGCAGTAAGATCTCACAGAACCTGTTTTAATAAAGTGAACGTTCACAACAACATGCTTGTTTAGTTGTCTGTTTTTATATAGTGACTTTTAGAGAATCCACAACGGTAGGAAACCGATTTGTCTGATGAATCATTTAATTTGCATCGAGTGAAGTTAATTCTAAAGACAAGTTTCATGGCGAGCGGAACATGATTTGTTATGCAGAGTGTGTTTACCAGACTTGGGTGTCCAGGTAACTCATTAAAAAGTCAAAGTTAGGGATCTGGGCCAGTACCCACAAAACATCAGGTCCCAACTGATCCCAGATCAGCACTCCTACTCTGAGGTGATACTGTTCAGACTTCTCCAGTGGTCAGCCTAATAATGTGAGAGGAAATGCATGTAGAAGAACACACCGAGATACTCTTGACACGTCATTACTCACCCCAGCTACATATGTAGCTAACATCTCTGCGTTGGCTTCCATAATGCTGTAAGTTTGGATGATTCCAATGTTCTGAGATCTATTGCCCATATTTGGGTCTAGTGAGGTATAACTCGTATTCCATTGGTTGTTGTATTTAGAATCCAGTTGATTTTTATCCCCCGACACTAAAAAGATCCATAACGACAGGAGAAAAAAAACACTGATACAGGACTATCTACAAATTATTTATTGTCACAATCCACAAGCGATTATACACACATACATGATTAAACAAACAGCCCTTGATCAGGAGTTGTGTTATTGAGAAAAGCAAGAGAAGGGTTCCACTTCTGCATGGTGTCGGCCTCGGACAGATGCATTGGCCTCTCAAAAGTTTCAAATTCTCACAACAACCAGTTCAGATTTTAAAGCCACAACTTCTCTACTACATCAAATATAACATGGTCTCTCACATGGACTGAACACCACGTGCAGGTAAGGAATGAGTTGGATTTTATTCTAATTGTTAATATCCTATTATGATTTTCCAAAGCCCTGTTTCATCCATGATATGTTGTTGACTGCCTTAGGTCAATACAAAGTATTACAATGATTTAAGGCGAACGCTACTGTAGAATACATCGGCTTCAATAGTGTGATGCTGCATTAAAATGCTTCCCTCCAATGAGGAACCTTTCCCTCGAGGCCTTTAAATTTCAACCAATCAGGATTTCTGTGCCAGTAAAGTGCTGAGTTTGATCTTTCCGTCCATGGATGCGGTGAGGCAGGTGCCACAGTCCATGGCAGAGCACCAGTCCACTGTGACCACAGGGGCCTTGTGGCCCCCCAACGGTAGAACCTTCTCCAGACCACTATCACTGGAGCTGTTCAGCTGGTGAAGACAAGACACACACACACACACACACACACACACACACACACACACACACACACACACACACACACACACACACACACACACACACACAGAGACTTAGTCAGGGCAACAGCAAAAAAAAAAAAAAATCCCTTGCCTTGTTCGTACTCACACTTGTCGATAGCTACTTTTAAATCGAGGAAAAATGCATTTACTATGACTACGTCTTAAAGACGGAATCCCCATTGACGGAATCCCCATGGTAACCCCAGGAACATTTGTTATTGTTTTGTTCCTGAAAGGGGGAGGAGCCTCTAAGGCAAAAGACTCCGCTGCTCTTACAGGCAGGCAGTGATGATGTCAGAGGGAAAACAAGCTTGTTGTTTCAAAGTATCGTCCCGTTGTTGTTGTTGTTGTTAATCTCGCAACAAAAAAAAACACAACAAAAACATGGCAGTTTCACCACTCTGTATTCCAGCTTTAAGATCATTGCTATGCTCATTGCTATGCTTTCCTATCATTGCTATGCAGACGACACACAATTAATCTTCTCCTTTCCCCCTTCTGACGACCAGGTGGCGAATCGCATCTCTGAATCGCATCTCTGCATGTCTGGCAGACATATCAGTGTGGATGACGGATCATCACCTCAAGCTGAACCTCGGCAAGACGGAGCTGCTCTTCCTCCCGGGGAAGGACTGCCCGTTCCATGATCTCGCCATCACGGTTGACAACTCCATTGTGTCCTCGTCCCAGAGCGCTAAGAACCTTGGCGTGATCCTGGACAACACCCTGTCGTTCTCAAATAACATCAAGGCGGTGGCCCGTTCCTGTAGGTTCATGCTCTACAACATCCGCAGAGTACGACCCTGCCTCACACAGGAAGCGGCGCAGGTCCTAATCCAGGCACTTGTCATCTCCCGTCTGGATTACTGCAACTCGCTGTTGGCTGGGCTCCCTGCCTGTGCCATTAAACCCCTACAACTCATCCAGAACGCCGCAGCCCGTCTGGTGTTCAACCTTCCCAAGTTCTCTCACGTCACCCCGCTCCTCCGCTCTCTCCACTGGCTTCCAGTTGAAGCTCGCATCCGCTACAAGACCATGGTGCTTGCCTACGGAGCTGTGAGGGGAACGGCACCTCAGTACCTCCAGGCTCTGATCAGGCCCTACACCCAAACAAGGGCACTGCGTTCATCCACCTCTGGCCTGCTCGCCTCCCTACCACTGAGGAAGTACAGTTCCCGCTCAGCCCAGTCAAAACTGTTCGCTGCTCTGGCCCCCCAATGGTGGAACAAACTCCCTCACGACGCCAGGACAGCGGAGTCAATCACCACCTTCCGGAGACACCTGAAACCCCACCTCTTTAAGGAATACCTAGGATAGGATAAAGTAATCCTTCTCCCCCCTTAAAAGACCTAGATGCACTATTGTAAAGTGGCTGTTCCACTGGATGTCATAAGGTGAAAGCACCAATTTGTAAGTCGCTCTGGATAAGAGTGTTCTGCTAAATGACTTATGTAAATGTTGTGTTGGTGCTATTCTTACTACACACAGATATTCTGCTTATTGTGTGAGTGGGAGAGGCTCCACTGGCCCGTCACTAAAACACATCTCCTGCATGACATCCAGTCTTAATGAGGTCTGTTCACATCTCAGCAGAGACTATAATATATATATATATATATAAAACAGGTCACAGCCTCAGGAGCAGCTGATGTTCCATTACTCGTGGTGTTAAATTCATATGGTAGTCGACAAATAATAGGTTTCACTCTCAATGCAGGATATTTTCCTATTAGTGATGGGTGAACAGCCACACACACACACACACACACACACACACACACACACACACACACACACACACACACACACACAATCTCAATAGCCTTCCACTTAGCCTCCATTTTGAGCGATCCTGCGAGCTGTATGAAAGTGGGAGTGTTGTCCTAATTCAATTTTGAGCGAGGCGTAGTGCCTTTTCAGCCCTCCAAACTAAGCGAATCGAGTTGCTGACTTCCTACCGAGTGATACTCAAAACTCCCACGAAGCTCTGCGACCCAAGGCTCGAAAATTGGATACCACTGATCTAGCATATGCTCCGAACGCCTGTAACAGACATCAGAAAAATGTTGTAACAGAAAAATAAACCTGGTTAAGTTTATAATATATATTTTTTGCATTTGTGAAATTATTTTGATGTGATATGGAAGTGAAAAGGTTTTTTGTTTCTATAATCATATCGTACATTGAGAATCGACTGACGTTTTGATGCCTGTTTTGGATGTCAGTGCCAGTCTCCCTCTAAACATAACATATAAGGTCATTGGATGTTTAAGGAATAACGGTGAGCTCGCCTAGCCGTTTTTAAAACATCTCAATATCAAATCATTTCTAGGTAACAATTAAGTACCTTACTGTTAATTACAATGCTTCTTAGCAAAGGGAAATTTCTCAAAGCAAGAAATTTGCTAGGACCAAAACACTTTTCAAACAGTCCTTACACTAAAAGAGCATTATCGTAATTTTTAAAAACAATTTCACAGTATTATTCCAAACTCATAGTATAAATATTTATTAGGTACACCCATCTAGTACCAGGTCGGACCCCAAATTTGCCTCCAGAACAGCTTGCATTCTTTGGGGAATGGAAACGTTGCTCAATTTGGTATCAAGGGACCTAATGCATGCAAGGAAAACATTCCCCACACCATCACACCACCGCCATCAGCCTGTACTGTTGACACCAGTCAGGATGAGGCCATGGATGCCAAATCCTGACTCTGCCATCAGCAAGACACAACAGGAACTGGGATTTGTTGGACCAGGCCATGTTTTTCCTCTCCTCAATGGTCCAGTGTTGGTGATGCCCACTGGAGCCTCTCGTTCTTGTTGTTAGCTGATAGGAACCCCGGTGTGGTCGTCTGCTGCAAATAGCCAATCCGTGACGAGGATGAGTTGTACTGCACCGATATTTGCTTGTTTTTGGCTCGCCTGTTAGCTTGGGATCTACCTGCGCCTTCACTGCTGAGCTGACTCCAGCAGCGGCTTCGTCGTCGAGTTCGGCTCCTTTCCCTCTCTCTGGACCTGACGGGGCTCTGCCTGCTGTGGGAGGTCTGGATCTGACGGGGCTCTGCCTGCTGTGGGAGGTCTGGATCTGACGGGGCTCTGCCTGCTGTGGGAGGTCTGGACCTGACAGGGCTCTGCCTGCTGTGGGAGGTCTGGACCTGACAGGGCTCTGCCTGCTGTGGGAGGTCTGGACCTGACAGGGCTCTGCCTGCTGTGGGAGGTCTGGACCTGACAGGGCGCTGCCGGCCTATGCTATCCTGCATCTCATGGGCCCATGAAAGGTGTGAAGGGCAGGAATGGGCGGACTTCTCCTTCCCCGGCCGTTCAATGGTGAGAAATGCCTCAGTCCCTGGAGCAAAAACGTTGTGCTACACAGGAGCCCGAGTACAGGACATCAATAAGCTGCTCCCAAACATTATAAACCTACAACAGGAAATGTAGTCGATCATAGTTCATGTGTAATTCAATGACATTATGAAGGGCAGCACAGAACAGCTGAAGATGGATTTTAAACAACTGATTGGGTCTCTGCTTGACACCAACAAACACCCAAATAACAAACAAATAATATCTGTCCCTCTGTCCTCCCTAAATCGTGGCATTGAACGGTTCAGCAGACTGTTATCCCTCCATAACTGGCTACCAGACTATTGAATAGTTCAGCAGACTGTTATCCCTCCATAACTGACTACCAGACTATTGAATAGTTCAGCAGACTGGTATCCCTCCATAACTGGCTACCAGACTATTGAATAGTTCAGCAGACTGTTATCCCTCCATAACTGGCTACCAGACTATTGAATAGTTCAGCAGACTGTTATCCCTCCATAACTGGCTACCAGACTGTTATCCCTCCATAACTGGCTACCAGACTATCAGCAGACTGTTATCCCTCCATAACTGGCTACCAGACTATCAGCAGACTGTTATCCCTCCATAACTGGCTACCAGACTATTATCCCTCCATAACTGGCTACCAGACTATCAGCAGACTGTTATCCCTCCATAACTGACTACCAGACTTTTATCCCTCCATAACTGGCTACCAGACTATCAGCAGACTGTTATCCCTCCATAACTGACTACCAGACTATTGCAGCTCTGTGGATGTAACATTTACTGACCATTTTGATACCTTCTGGAAACAAAGCTTGTTTTATAAGGAGGATGGGATCCACCCAAATCATCTGGGTTCCTGGATCCTTTCACAGCATTATAAGGAGGATGGGATCCACCCAAATCATCTGGGATCCTGGATCCTTTCACAGCACTATAAGGAGGATGGGATCCACCCAAATCATCTGGGTTCCTGGATCCTTTCACAGCATTATAAGGAGGATGGGATCCACCCAAATCATCTGGGTTCCTGGATCCTTTCACAGCACTATAAGGAGGACGGGATCCACCCAAATCATCTGGGATCCTGGATCCTTTCACAGCATTATAAGGAGGATAGGATCCACCCACAGCACTAAAAGGAGGATGGGATCCTTTCACAGCACTATAAGGAGGAAGGGATCCACCCACAGCACTATAAGGAGGATGGGATCCACCCACAGCACTATAAGGAGGATGGGATCCTTTCACAGCACTATAAGGAGGATGGGATCCACCCACAGCACTATAAGGAGGATGGGATCCACCCACAGCATTATAAGGAGGATGGGATCCACCCACAGCACTATAAGGAGGATGGGATCCACCCACAGCACTATAAGGAGGATGGGATCCACCCACAGCACTATAAGGAGGATGGGATCCACCCACAGCACTATAAGGAGGATGGGATCCACCCACAGCACTATAAGGAGGATGGGATCCACCCACAGCACTATAAGGAGGATGGGATCCACCCACAGCACTATAAGGAGGATGGGATCCACCCACAGCACTATAAGGAGGATGGGATCCACCCAAATCATCTGGGTTCCTGGATCCTTACACAGCATTATAAGGAGGATGGGATCCACCCACAGCACTATAAGGAGGATGGGATCCACCCACAGCACTATAAGGAGGATGGGATCCACCCACAGCACTATAAGGAGGATGGGATCCACCCACAGCACTATAAGGAGGATGGGATCCACCCACAGCACTATAAGGAGGATGGGATCCACCCACAGCACTATAAGGAGGATGGGATCCACCCACAGCACTATAAGGAGGATGGGATCCACCCACAGCACTATAAGGAGGATGGGATCCACCCACAGCATTATAAGGAGGATGGGATCCACCCAAATCATCTGGGTTCCTGGATCCTTACACAGCACTATAAGGAGGATGGGATCCACCCACAGCACTATAAGGAGGATGGGATCCACCCAAATCATCTGGGTTCCTGGATCCTTACACAGCACTATAAGGAGGATGGGATCCACCCAAATCATCTGGGTTCCTGGATCCTTACACAGCACTATAAGGAGGATGGGATCCACCCACAGCATTATAAGGAGGATGGGATCCACCCAAATCATCTGGGTTCCTGGATCCTTACACAGCACTATAAGGAGGATGGGATCCACCCACAGCATTATAAGGAGGATGGGATCCACCCAAATCATCTGGGTTCCTGGATCCTTACACAGCACTATAAGGAGGATGGGATCCACCCAAATCATCTGGGTTCCTGGATCCTTACACAGCACTATAAGGAGGATGGGATTCACCCACAGCACTATAAGGAGGATGGGATCCACCCACAGCACTATAAGGAGGATGGGATCCACCCACAGCACTATAAGGAGGATGGGATCCACCCAAATCATCTGGGTTCCTGGATCCTTACACAGCACTATAAGGAGGATGGGATCCACCCACAGCACTATAAGGAGGATGGGATCCACCCAAATCATCTGGGTTCCTGGATCCTTTCACAGCACTATAAGGAGGATGGGATCCACCCACAGCACTATAAGGAGGATGGGATCCACCCACAGCACTATAAGGAGGATGGGATCCACCCAAATCATCTGGGTTCCTGGATCCTTTCACAGCACTATAAGGAGGATGGGATCCACCCACAGCACTATAAGGAGGATGGGATCCACCCACAGCACTATAAGGAGGATGGGATCCACCCACAGCACTATAAGGAGGATGGGATCCACCCACAGCACTATAAGGAGGATGGGATCCACCCACAGCACTATAAGGAGGATGGGATCCTTTCACAGCACTATAAGGAGGAAGGGATCCACCCACAGCACTATAAGGAGGATGGGATCCACCCACAGCACTATAAGGAGGAAGGGATCCACCCACAGCACTATAAGGAGGATGGGATCCACCCACAGCACTATAAGGAGGATGGGATCCACCCACAGCATTATAAGGAGGATGGGATCCACCCACAGCACTATAAGGAGGATGGGATCCACCCACAGCACTATAAGGAGGATGGGATCCACCCACAGCACTATAAGGAGGATGGGATCCACCCACAGCACTATAAGGAGGATGGGATCCACCCACAGCACAATAAGGAGGATGGGATCCACCCACAGCACTATAAGGAGGATGGGATCCACCCACAGCACTATAAGGAGGATGGGATCCACCCACAGCACTATAAGGAGGATGGGATCCACCCAAATCATCTGGGTTCCTGGATCCTTACACAGCATTATAAGGAGGATGGGATCCACCCACAGCACTATAAGGAGGATGGGATCCACCCACAGCACTATAAGGAGGATGGGATCCACCCAAATCATCTGGGTTCCTGGATCCTTTCACAGCATTATCAGGAGGATGGAATCCACCCAAATCATCTGGGATCCTGGATCCTTTCACAGCACTATAAGGAGGATGGGATCCACCCACAGCACTATAAGGAGGATGGGATCCACCCACAGCACTATAAGGAGGATGGGATCCACCCACAGCACTATAAGGAGGAAGGGATCCACCCACAGCACTATAAGGAGGATGGGATCCATCCACAGCACTATAAGGAGGATGGGATCCACCCACAGCACTATAAGGAGGATGGGATCCACCCACAGCACTATAAGGAGGATGGGATCCACCCACAGCACTATAAGGAGGATGGGATCCACCCACAGCACTATAAGGAGGATGGGATCCACCCACAGCATTATAAGGAGGATGGGATCCACCCAAATCATCTGGGTTCCTGGATCCTTACACAGCACTATAAGGAGGATGGGATCCACCCACAGCACTATAAGGAGGAAGGGATCCACCCAAATCATCTGGGTTCCTGGATCCTTACACAGCACTATAAGGAGGATGGGATCCACCCACAGCACTATAAGGAGGATGGGATCCACCCACAGCACTATAAGGAGGATGGGATCCACCCACAGCACTATAAGGAGGATGGGATCCTTTCACAGCACTATAAGGAGGAAGGGATCCACCCACAGCACTATAAGGAGGATGGGATCCACCCACAGCACTATAAGGAGGAAGGGATCCACCCACAGCACTATAAGGAGGATGGGATCCACCCACAGCACTATAAGGAGGATGGGATCCACCCACAGCATTATAAGGAGGATGGGATCCACCCACAGCACTATAAGGAGGATGGGATCCACCCACAGCACTATAAGGAGGATGGGATCCACCCACAGCACTATAAGGAGGATGGGATCCACCCACAGCACTATAAGGAGGATGGGATCCACCCACAGCACTATAAGGAGGATGGGATCCACCCACAGCACTATAAGGAGGATGGGATCCACCCAAATCATCTGGGTTCCTGGATCCTTACACAGCACTATAAGGAGGATGGGATCCACCCACAGCACTATAAGGAGGAAGGGATCCACCCAAATCATCTGGGTTCCTGGATCCTTACACAGCACTATAAGGAGGATGGGATCCACCCACAGCACTATAAGGAGGAAGGGATCCACCCAAATCATCTGGGTTCCTGGATCCTTACACAGCACTATAAGGAGGATGGGATCCACCCACAGCACTATAAGGAGGATGGGATCCACCCACAGCACTATAAGGAGGATGGGATCCACCCACAGCACTATAAGGAGGATGGGATCCTTTCACAGCACTATAAGGAGGAAGGGATCCACCCACAGCACTATAAGGAGGATGGGATCCACCCACAGCACTATAAGGAGGAAGGGATCCACCCACAGCACTATAAGGAGGATGGGATCCACCCACAGCACTATAAGGAGGATGGGATCCACCCACAGCATTATAAGGAGGATGGGATCCACCCACAGCACTATAAGGAGGATGGGATCCACCCACAGCACTATAAGGAGGATGGGATCCACCCACAGCACTATAAGGAGGATGGGATCCACCCACAGCACTATAAGGAGGATGGGATCCACCCACAGCACTATAAGGAGGATGGGATCCACCCACAGCACTATAAGGAGGATGGGATCCACCCACAGCACTATAAGGAGGATGGGATCCACCCAAATCATCTGGGTTCCTGGATCCTTACACAGCATTATAAGGAGGATGGGATCCACCCACAGCACTATAAGGAGGATGGGATCCACCCAAATCATCTGGGTTCCTGGATCCTTTCACAGCATTATCAGGAGGATGGAATCCACCCAAATCATCTGGGATCCTGGATCCTTTCACAGCACTATAAGGAGGATGGGATCCACCCACAGCACTATAAGGAGGATGGGATCCACCCACAGCACTATAAGGAGGATGGGATCCACCCACAGCACTATAAGGAGGAAGGGATCCACCCACAGCACTATAAGGAGGATGGGATCCATCCACAGCACTATAAGGAGGATGGGATCCACCCACAGCACTATAAGGAGGATGGGATCCACCCACAGCACTATAAGGAGGATGGGATCCACCCACAGCACTATAAGGAGGATGGGATCCACCCACAGCACTATAAGGAGGATGGGATCCACCCACAGCATTATAAGGAGGATGGGATCCACCCAAATCATCTGGGTTCCTGGATCCTTACACAGCACTATAAGGAGGATGGGATCCACCCACAGCACTATAAGGAGGATGGGATCCACCCACAGCACTATAAGGAGGAAGGGATCCACCCAAATCATCTGGGTTCCTGGATCCTTACACAGCACTATAAGGAGGATGGGATCCACCCACAGCACTATAAGGAGGATGGGATCCACCCACAGCACTATAAGGAGGATGGGATCCACCCACAGCACTATAAGGAGGATGGGATCCACCCACAGCACTATAAGGAGGATGGGATCCACCCACAGCACTATAAGGAGGATGGGATCCACCCACAGCATTATAAGGAGGATGGGATCCACCCACAGCACTATAAGGAGGATGGGATCCACCCACAGCATTATAAGGAGGATGGGATCCACCCAAATCATCTGGGTTCCTGGATCCTTACACAGCACTATAAGGAGGATGGGATCCACCCAAATCATCTGGGTTCCTGGATCCTTACACAGCACTATAAGGAGGATGGGATCCACCCACAGCACTATAAGGAGGATGGGATCCACCCACAGCACTATAAGGAGGATGGGATCCACCCACAGCATTATAAGGAGGATGGGATCCACCCAAATCATCTGGGTTCCTGGATCCTTACACAGCACTATAAGGAGGATGGGATCCACCCACAGCACTATAAGGAGGATGGGATCCACCCAAATCATCTGGGTTCCTGGATCCTTTCACAGCACTATAAGGAGGATGGGATCCACCCACAGCACTATAAGGAGGATGGGATCCACCCAAATCATCTGGGTTCCTGGATCCTTTCACAGCACTATAAGGAGGATGGGATCCACCCACAGCATTATAAGGAGGATGGGATCCACCCACAGCACTATAAGGAGGATGGGATCCACCCACAGCACTATAAGGAGGATGGGATCCACCCACAGCACTATAAGGAGGATGGGATCCACCCACAGCACTATAAGGAGGATGGGATCCACCCACAGCACTATAAGGAGGATGGGATCCACCCACAGCACTATAAGGAGGATGGGATCCACCCACAGCACTATAAGGAGGATGGGATCCACCCAAATCATCTGGGTTCCTGGATCCTTACACAGCATTATAAGGAGGATGGGATCCACCCACAGCACTATAAGGAGGATGGGATCCACCCACAGCACTATAAGGAGGATGGGATCCACCCAAATCATCTGGGTTCCTGGATCCTTTCACAGCATTATCAGGAGGATGGGATCCACCCACAGCATCATAAGGGATCCTGGATCCTTTCACAGCACTATAAGGAGGATGGGATCCACCCACAGCACTATAAGGAGGATGGGATCCACCCACAGCACTATAAGGAGGATGGGATCCACCCACAGCACTATAAGGAGGATGGGATCCACCCACAGCACTATAAGGAGGATGGGATCCACCCACAGCACTATAAGGAGGATGGGATCCACCCACAGCACTATAAGGAGGATGGGATCCACCCACAGCACTATAAGGAGGATGGGATCCACCCACAGCACTATAAGGAGGATGGGATCCACCCACAGCACTATAAGGAGGATGGGATCCACCCACAGCACTATAAGGAGGATGGGATCCACCCACAGCACTATAAGGAGGATGGGATCCACCCACAGCACTATAAGGAGGATGGGATCCACCCACAGCACTATAAGGAGGATGGGATCCACCCACAGCATTATAAGGAGGATGGGATCCACCCACAAATCATCTGGGTTCACTATAAGGAGGATCCTTACCCACAGCACTATAAGGAGGATGGGATCCACCCACAGCACTATAAGGAGGATGGGATCCACCCACAGCACTATAAGGAGGATGGGATCCACCCACAGCATTATAAGGAGGATGGGATCCACCCACAGCACTATAAGGAGGATGGGATCCACCCACAGCATTATAAGGAGGATGGGATCCACCCAAATCATCTGGGTTCCTGGATCCTTACACAGCACTATAAGGAGGATGGGATCCACCCAAATCATCTGGGTTCCTGGATCCTTACACAGCACTATAAGGAGGATGGGATCCACCCACAGCACTATAAGGAGGATGGGATCCACCCACAGCACTATAAGGAGGATGGGATCCACCCACAGCATTATAAGGAGGATGGGATCCACCCAAATCATCTGGGTTCCTGGATCCTTACACAGCACTATAAGGAGGATGGGATCCACCCACAGCACTATAAGGAGGATGGGATCCACCCAAATCATCTGGGTTCCTGGATCCTTTCACAGCACTATAAGGAGGATGGGATCCACCCACAGCACTATAAGGAGGATGGGATCCACCCAAATCATCTGGGTTCCTGGATCCTTTCACAGCACTATAAGGAGGATGGGATCCACCCACAGCATTATAAGGAGGATGGGATCCACCCACAGCACTATAAGGAGGATGGGATCCACCCACAGCACTATAAGGAGGATGGGATCCACCCACAGCACTATAAGGAGGATGGGATCCACCCACAGCACTATAAGGAGGATGGGATCCACCCACAGCACTATAAGGAGGATGGGATCCACCCACAGCACTATAAGGAGGATGGGATCCACCCACAGCACTATAAGGAGGATGGGATCCACCCAAATCATCTGGGTTCCTGGATCCTTACACAGCATTATAAGGAGGATGGGATCCACCCACAGCACTATAAGGAGGATGGGATCCACCCACAGCACTATAAGGAGGATGGGATCCACCCAAATCATCTGGGTTCCTGGATCCTTTCACAGCATTATCAGGAGGATGGGATCCACCCAAATCATCTGGGATCCTGGATCCTTTCACAGCACTATAAGGAGGATGGGATCCACCCACAGCACTATAACGAGGATGGGATCCACCCACAGCACTATAAGGAGGATGGGATCCACCCACAGCACTATAAGGAGGAAGGGATCCACCCACAGCACTATAAGGAGGATGGGATCCACCCACAGCACTATAAGGAGGATGGGATCCACCCACAGCACTATAAGGACACAGCCAGACAGGGTGGATGGGATCCACCCACAGCACTATAAGGAGGATGGGATCCACCCACAGCACTATAAGGAGGAAGGGATCCACCCACAGCACTATAAGGAGGATGGGATCCACCCACAGCACTATAAGGACGATGGGATCCACCCACAGCACTATAAGGAGGATGGGATCCACCCACAGCACTATAAGGAGGATGGGATCCACCCACAGCACTATAAGGAGGATGGGATCCACCCACAGCATTATAAGGAGGATGGGATCCACCCAAATCATCTGGGTTCCTGGATCCTTACACAGCACTATAAGGAGGATGGGATCCACCCACAGCACTATAAGGAGGATGGGATCCACCCACAGCACTATAAGGAGGAAGGGATCCACCCAAATCATCTGGGTTCCTGGATCCTTACACAGCACTATAAGGAGGATGGGATCCACCCACAGCACTATAAGGAGGATGGGATCCACCCACAGCACTATAAGGAGGATGGGATCCACCCACAGCACTATAAGGAGGATGGGATCCACCCACAGCACTATAAGGAGGATGGGATCCACCCACAGCACTATAAGGAGGATGGGATCCACCCACAGCATTATAAGGAGGATGGGATCCACCCAAATCATCTGGGTTCCTGGATCCTTACACAGCACTATAAGGAGGATGGGATCCACCCAAATCATCTGGGTTCCTGGATCTTTACACAGCACTATAAGGAGGATGGGATCCACCCACAGCACTATAAGGAGGATGGGATCCACCCACAGCACTATAAGGAGGATGGGATCCACCCACAGCATTATAAGGAGGATGGGATCCACCCAAATCATCTGGGTTCCTGGATCCTTACACAGCACTATAAGGAGGATGGGATCCACCCACAGCACTATAAGGAGGATGGGATCCACCCAAATCATCTGGGTTCCTGGATCCTTTCACAGCACTATAAGGAGGATGGGATCCACCCACAGCACTATAAGGAGGATGGGATCCACCCACAGCACTATAAGGAGGATGGGATCCACCCAAATCATCTGGGTTCCTGGATCCTTTCACAGCACTATAAGGAGGATGGGATCCACCCACAGCATTATAAGGAGGATGGGATCCACCCACAGCACTATAAGGAGGATGGGATCCACCCACAGCACTATAAGGAGGATGGGATCCACCCACAGCACTATAAGGAGGATGGGATCCACCCACAGTACTATAAGGAGGATGGGATCCTTTCACAGCACTATAAGGAGGATGGGATCCACCCACAGCACTATAAGGAGGATGGGATCCACCCACAGCACTATAAGGAGGATGGGATCCACCCACAGCACTATAAGGAGGATGGGATCCACCCACAGCACTATAAGGAGGATGGGATCCACCCACAGCACTATAAGGAGGATGGGATCCACCCACAGCACTATAAGGAGGATGGGATCCACCCACAGCACTATAAGGAGGATGGGATCCACCCACAGCACTATAAGGAGGATGGGATCCACCCACAGCACTATAAGGAGGATGGGATCCACCCACAGCACTATAAGGAGGATGGGATCCTTTCACAGCACTATAAGGAGGATGGGATCCACCCACAGCACTATAAGGAGGATGGGATCCACCCACATCACTATAAGGCTGAGTTGAGACAATGACTTATCAATGACCCAAGCCCAGCTCAGTTAATCCCCACCATTGTGTCGCTGAGTTGCCATAATGCTTCAGCAAATGTACATTATCCCAGGGGCGCTGGAAGACACAATGTAAGTAACCTAATATATGTCCCTCTAACTGCCCTGAATGCCTCTGCTGATCCCACAGCTATTGTATGCAGTAATCATGTGCCCAAGAACCTGACTTACACTGAGGCGGTGTGCCCAAGCAGGAAGTCCACTGTTAGCACTGAGGTGGTTTGCCCAAGCAGGAAGTCCACTGTTAGCACTGAGGCTGTGTGCCCTAGCAGGAAGTCCACTGTTAGCACTGAGGCGGTTTGCCCAAGCAGGAAGTGTACTGTTAGCACTGAGGCGGTGTGCCCAAGCAGGAAGTGTACTGTTGGCACTGAGGCGGTGTGCCCAAGCAGGAAGTCCACTGTTAGCACTGAGGCGGTGTGCCCAAGCAGGAAATGTACTGTTAGCACTGAGGCGGTGTGCCCAAGCAGGAAGTCCACTGTTAGCACTGAGGTGGTTTGCCCAAGCAGGAAGTCCACTGTTAGCACTGAGGCTGTGTGCCCTAGCAGGAAGTCCACTGTTAGCACTGAGGCGGTTTGCCCAAGCAGGAAGTGTACTGTTAGCACTGAGGCGGTGTGCCCAAGCAGGAAGTGTACTGTTAGCACTGAGGCGGTGTGCCCAAGCAGGAAGTCCACTGTTAGCACTGAGGCGGTTTGCCCCAGCAGGAAGTCCACTGTTAGCACTGAGGCGGTTTGCCCAAGCAGGAAGTGTACTGTTAGCACTGAGGCGGTGTGCCCAAGCAGGAAGTGTACTGTTAGCACTGAGGCGGTGTGCCCAAGCAGGAAGTCCACTGTTAGCACTGAGGCGGTTTGCCCCAGCAGGAAGTCCACTGTTAGCACTGAGGCGGTTTGCCCAAGCAGGAAGTGTACTGTTAGCACTGAGGCGGTGTGCCCAAGCAGGAAGTCCACTGTTAGCACTGAGGCGGTGTGCCCAAGCAGGAAGTCCACTGTTAGCACTGAGGCGGTGTGCCCAAGCAGGAAGTCCACTGTTAGCACTGAGGTGGTTTGCCCAAGCAGGAAGTCCACTGTTAGCACTGAGGCTGTGTGCCCTAGCAGGAAGTCCACTGTTAGCACTGAGGCGGTTTGCCCAAGCAGGAAGTGTACTGTTAGCACTGAGGCGGTGTGCCCAAGCAGGAAGTGTACTGTTAGCACTGAGGCGGTGTGCCCAAGCAGGAAGTCCACTGTTAGCACTGAGGCGGTTTGCCCCAGCAGGAAGTCCACTGTTAGCACTGAGGCGGTTTGCCCAAGCAGGAAGTGTACTGTTAGCACTGAGGCGGTGTGCCCAAGCAGGAAGTGTACTGTTAGCACTGAGGCGGTGTGCCCAAGCAGGAAGTCCACTGTTAGCACTGAGGCGGTTTGCCCCAGCAGGAAGTCCACTGTTAGCACTGAGGCGGTTTGCCCAAGCAGGAAGTGTACTGTTAGCACTGAGGCGGTGTGCCCAAGCAGGAAGTCCACTGTTAGCACTGAGGCGGTGTGCCCAAGCAGGAAGTCCACTGTTAGCACAGAGGCGGTTTGCCCAAGCAGGAAGTCCACTGAGGCGGTTTGCCCTAGCAGGAAGTCCACTGTTAGCACTGAGGCGGGCCTAACCATCCTAACCAACCTTGACGAGGTCGGTCATGTGAGCTAGTTCAGGGCTACAACAAAACATTGTGAAACATCTGGGGAGGTTTGAGAGCCACTGCTCTAAAACAGCCTTACCTTAGGTTTAATTAAACATGTCCTAAATGACACCCTATTCCTTACATAGTACGCTACTATACCTATGGGCCCTGGTCAAAAGTAGTGCACTATATAGGGAATAGGGTTCCATAGGGCCCTGGTCAAAAGTAGTGCACTATATAGGGAAAAGGGTGCGATTTGGGACACATTAAAACTAGGAAAACGGTCTTACCCTGTAGATGAGTCCTCCGTTGTTGGAGCAAGTGAGGACATGTTGTCCCTCGGAGTCGAAGGCGAACAGCCGTCCGCGTGGCACCTGGACCTGCTTGTACCCACTGTAGCCAGACAGGACAAATGGCCCCGTGGCATCCTGGGGCAGGGAGTTCTCTGATTGCTTCACTCCACACCGGTGAATGTTCCACTGGATAAACTGGAACAGACGTAATTACAGGGATTACCACCCGACTACTATGTTACTGATACAGAGCAGGGGGTTATGGGTTAAATACAGGGATTACCACCTGACTACTATGTTACTGATACAGAGCGGGGGGTTATGGGTTAAATACAGGGATTACCACCCGACTACTATGTTACTGATACAGAGCAGGGGGTTATGGGTTAAATACAGGGATTACCACCCGACTACTATGTTACTGATACAGAGCAGGGGGTTATGGGTTAAATACAGGGATTACCACCTGACTACTATGTTACTGATACAGAGCGGGGGGTTATGGGTTAATTACAGGGATTACCACCTGACTACTATGTTACTGATACAGAGCAGGGGGTTATGGGTTAAATACAGGGATTACCACCTGACTACTATGTTACTGATACAGAGCTGGGGGTTATGGGTTAATTACAGGGATTACCACCTGACTACTATGTTACTGATACAGAGCAGGGGGTTATGGGTTAATTACAGGGATTATCACCTGACTACTATGTTACTGATACAGAGCAGGGGGTTATGGGTTAATTACAGGGATTACCACCTGACTACTATGTTACTGATACAGAGCGGGGGGTTATGGGTTAATTACAGGGATTACCACCTGACTACTATGTTACTGATACAGAGCAGGGGGTTATGGGTTAAATACAGGGATTACCACCTGACTACTATGTTACTGATACAGAGCAGGGGGGTTATGGGTTAAATACAGGGATTACCACCCGACTACTATGTTACTGATACAGAGCAGGGGGTTATGGGTTAATTACAGGGATTACCACCTGACTACTATGTTACTGATACAGAGCAGGGGGGTTATGGGTTAAATACAGGGATTACCACCTGACTACTATGTTACTGATACAGAGCAGGGGGTTATGGGTTAAATACAGGGATTACCACCTGACTACTATGTTACTGATACAGAGCAGGGGGTTATGGGTTAATTACAGGGATTACCACCTGACTACTATGTTACTGATACAGAGCGGGGGGTTATGGGTTAAAGACGGGAGACACATTTCAGTTGTACCACTGACTAGGTTTCCCAGCCCTTCTGTCTATGTTACTATTATACTACTGTTACAGACTGACACGTCAGTAAGTGATTGTAACATTGACAGGATGGTCATTTAGCAGACACTTATTCAGAGCCACTTCTAATCAGATAGTATTACGTTACGACTTTATTACTAGTGTGCCAATACCAGGTTACTACAGTCTACTACCATGTTACTACCATGTTACTACAGTCTACTACCATATTACTACAGTTTACTACCATATTACTACAGTCTACTACCATATTACTACAGTCTACTACCATATTACTACAGTCTACTACCATATTACTACAGTCTACTACCATGTTACTACAGTCTACTACCATGTTACTACCATGTTACTACAGTCTACTAACATGTTACTACAGTCTACTACCATGTTACTACAGTCTACTACCATGTTACTACAGTCTACTACCAGGTTACTACAGTCTACTACCATGTTACTACAGTCTACTACCAGGTTACTACAGTCTACTACCATGTTACTACCATGTTACTACAGTCTACTAACATGTTACTACAGTCTACTACCATGTTACTACAGTCTACTACCAGGTTACTACAGTCTACTACAGTCTACTACCATGTTACTACAGTCTACTACCATGTTACTACAGGCTACTACCATGTTACTACAGTCTACTACCATGTTACTACTGTCTACTACCATGTTACTACAGTCTACTACCAGGTTACTACAGTCTACTACAGTCTACTACCATGTTACTACAGTCTACTACCATGTTACTACAGGCTACTACCATGTTACTACAGTCTACTACCATGTTACTACAGTCTACTACCATGTTACTACAGGCTACTACCATGTTACTACAGTCTACTACCATGTTACTACTGTCTACTACCATGTTACTACAGTTTCACTACCATGTTACTACAGTCAACTACCACATTACTACCATGTTACTACAGTCTACTACCATGTTACTACTGTCTACTACCATATTACTACCGTCTACTACCATGTTACTACAGTCTACTACCATGTTACTACCATGTTACTACTGTCTCACTACCATGTTACTACAGTCTCACTACCATGTTACTACAGTCTCACTACCATGGTACTACAATCTACTACCATGGTACTACAGTCTACTACCATGCTACTACAGTCTACTACCATGTTACTATTGTACCACTACCATGTTACTACAGTCTCACTACCATGTTACTACCATGTTACTACCATGTTACTACAGTCTCACTACCATGTTACTACAGCCTACTACCATGTTACTACAGTCTCACTACCATGTTACTACAGTCTACTACCATGTTACTACCATGTTACTACTGTCTCACTACCATGTTACTACTGTCTCACTACCATGTTACTACTGTCTCACTACCATGTTACTACTGTCTCACTACCATGTTACTACTGTCTCACTACCATGTTACTACAGTCCACTACCATGTTACTACAGTCTACTACCATGTTACTACAGTCTACTACCATGCTACTACAGTCTACTACCATGTTACTACAGTCTCACTACCATGTTACTACAGTCTCACTACCATGTTACTACAGTCTCACTACCATGTTACTACCATGTTGCTACATTCTCACTACCATGTTACTACTATGTTACTACAGTCTACTACCATGTTACTACTGTCTCACTACCATGTTACTACAGTCTCACTACCATGTTACTACAGTCTCACTACTATGCTACTACAGTCTCACTACTATGCTACTACAGTCTACTACCATGTTACTACAGTCAACTACCATGTTACTACCATGTTACTACAGTCTACTACCATGTTACTACCATGTTACTACAGTCTACTACCATGTTACTACAGTCTACTACCATGTTACTACAGTCAACTACCATGTTACTACAGTCTACTACCATGTTACTACAGTCTACTACCATGTTACTACAGTCTACTAACATGTTACTACTGTCTCACTACCATGTTACTACCATGTTACTACCATGTTACTACCGTCTCACTACCATGTTACTACAGTATACTACCATATTACTACCATGTTACTACAATCTACTACCATGTTACTACCATGTTACTACCGTCTCACTACCATGTTACTACAGTATACTACCATATTACTACCATGTTACTACAATCTACTACCATGTTACTACAATCTACTACCATGTTACTACTGTCTCACTACCATGTTACTACCGTCTCACTACCATGTTACTACAGTCTACTACCATGTTACTACAATCTACTACCATGTTACTACTGTCTCAATACCATGTTACTAGAGTATACTACCATATTACTACCATGTTACTACAATCTACTACCATGTTACTACTGTCTCACTACCATGTTACTACAGTCTCACTACCATGTTACTACTGTCTCACTACCATGTTACTACAGTCTTACTACCATGTTACTACTGTCTCACTACCATGTTACTACCATGTTACTACTGTCTCACTACCATGTTACTACAGTCTTACTACCATGTTACTACCATGTTACTACTGTCTCACTACCATGTTACTACCATGTTACTACTGTCTCACTACCATGTTACTACAGTCTTACTACCATGTTACTACCATGTTACTACTGTCTCACTACCATGTTACTACCATGTTACTACTGTCTCACTACCATGTTACTACCATGTTACTACCATGTTACTACCATGTTACTACTGTCTCACTACCATGTTACACCCTGGTTCGAATTCAGGTTGTATCACAACTGCCTGTGATCGGGAGTCCCATAGGGACGGTGCACAACTGGCCCAGCGTCGTCCGGGTTTGGCCGGTGTAGGCCGTCATTGTAAATAAGAATTTGTTCTTAACTGACTTGTCTCATTAAATAAAAGTAAAATATATATATTTTTAAATAACTGTGTTAGTAGCATGTTACTACTGTGTTAGTAGCATGTTACTACCACCTTACTACCGTGTTAGTAGCATGTTACTACCACCTTACTACCGTGTTAGTAGCATGTTACTACCACCTTACTACGGTGTTAGTAGCATGTTACTACCACCTTACTACCGTGTTAGTAGCATGTTACTACCACGTTACTACCGTCTTAGTAGCATGTTACTACCACGTTACTACGGTGTTAGTAGCATGTTACTACCGTGTTACTACTGTGTTAGTAGCATGTTACTACCGTGTTAGTAGCATGTTACTACCACATTACTACCGTGTTAGTAGCATGTTACTACCACGTTACTACGGTGTTAGTAGCATGTTACTACCACGTTACTACGGTGTTAGTAGCATGTTACTACCACGTTACTACGGTGTTAGTAGCATGTTACTACCACGTTACTACCGTGTTAGTAGCATGTTACTACCACATTACTACCGTGTTAGTAGCATGTTACTACCACGTTACTACTGTGTTAGTAGCATGTTACTACCACATTACTACCGTGTTAGTAGCATGTTACTACCGTGTTAGTAGCATGTTACTACCACCTTACTACCGTGTTAGTAGTATGTTACTACCGCGTTACTACCGTCTTAGTAGCATGTTACTACCACGTTACTACGGTGTTAGTAGCATGTTACTACCGTGTTACTACTGTGTTAGTAGCATGTTACTACCGTGTTAGTAGCATGTTACTACCACATTACTACCGTGTTAGTAGCATGTTACTACCACGTTACTACTGTGTTAGTAGCATGTTACTACCGTGTTAGTAGCATGTTACTACCACGTTACTACCGTGTTAGTAGCATGTTACTACTGTCTTACGACCTGAGTTCAGTTACCTTGCCGTCCTCTCCGATACTGAACACCGTATTCTCATCATAGCTGAACTCAACACTGTACACCTCCCCATCGTGGGCCCTCCAGCTCATAGCGCAGTCGTAACGCTGCATGTCTGGAAAATAGAGAGACATGTTATAACAGCTCATAGCACAGTCATAACCCTGCATGTCTGAAGAGGAGGAGCGAGAAGGACATGTTATAACAGCTCATAGCGCAGTCATAATGCTGCATGTCTAGAGAGAATAGGGAGATAAGCACATGTTATAGCAGCTCATAGCGCAGTCGTAACGCTGCATGTCTGGAAAATAGAGAGACATGTTATAACAGCTCATAGTGCAGTCATAATGCTGCATGTCTGAAGGACAGAGAGAAAATAGAGAGACATGTTATAACAGCTCATAGCGCAGTCATAATGCTGCATGTCTAGAGAGAATAGGGAGATAAGCACATGTTATAACAGCTCATAGCACAGTCATAGCCCTGCATGTCTGAAGAGGAGGAGCGAGAAGGACATGTTATAACAGCTCATAGCGCAGTCTTAATGCTGCATGTCTGGAAAATAGAGAGACATGTTGTAACAGCTCATAACGCTGGATGTCTGAAGAGGAGGAGCGGTAAGAACATGTTATAACCACTCATAGCACAGCCATAGCGATGCATGTCTGAAGGACAGAGAGAAAATAGAGGCACATGTTAACACGCATAGAAATATAATTATTAGATCAGCACTCTCCATTGAAGTCAATGAGGGGCATTTTTTCATTCTTAGTAATTCTATATTCACAGCCTCCTCTTCACTCAGAGACCTCATTTGCAGTCAGCTATGTCAACTCCGAGATCTAGTTATTAGTGCCTTACTGTAGACCCCCCCCCCCTTCATCATGACAGCCCTAGTTATACTATACAGTACTATAACCCCCCCCCACCCCTTGCAGTATGTCAAAAGCGTTATAACGTGTTATGAAGAGACTATTCATCCCACATCTATCTACTATCACCTCAAATCAAAATCTCCATGAAGAGCAAAAGTCAACAAAAATGAGTGAGAGTAAATGACTGGACTTTACCGAACAGTCTAATTACTCCGTCGGCAGCTCCAGTTACCAGTAGGTTTCCGTTGTGGTTGAAGGCTGTACAGTTGATGGCTACAGGACCAGGCTCCAGAGAGAACTGAAGCTGAGGACGATAGGATAGGACATGGAGTGAGAGGATAGACAGGAACGAGGCTACAGGGTTTTAACTTCAGACGGGTAGAGTATACATGTAACAGATTTAGATAATATATAGTACAGATCTATAAATTGTATCTATAATATCATATTTAATAATATTAAATAATATTAATAATCTAATAATATTTTCGACAATGTTTTAGCAAAATAAAGTTCCTGATCTCAGAAAAAGACTATCAAGTTGCCCCCTTCACGTGTTTGGGTGACATGGTACACGTGTTTGGGTGACATGGTACACGTGTTTTGAGTGACATAGTACACGTGTTTGGGTGACATTGTACACGTGTTTGAGTGACATAGTACACGTGTTTTGGTGACGTGTTTCCTACAGAAGTACCTGCTGTTTGACGGTCTTGGTGTCCCAGAGCAGCAGCTGTCCAGAGACAGAGAGGTGATTGGGGAGCCGTGGTACTGTCTCTGTCACACTCCCAGAGCGCCCAGGCCCAGCGTGTGCTGCTGCAGAACACACAAAGGACGTCCCGTTGGGGCTGCAGGCCAGGGACAGGATCCTACACAACACCACGCAGGGACAGGAGACACCAGACAGACCAGTCAGTACAGTAATGCCTTCCATTATAAAACCTCTTCAGGAACAGGACAGGAGACACCAGACAGATCAGTCAGTACAGTAACGCCTTCCATTATTAAACCTCTTCAGGAACAGGACAGGAGACACCAGACAGATCAGTCAGTACAGTAATGCCTTCCATTATTAAACCTCTTCAGGAACAGGACAGGAGACACCAGACAGACCAGTCAGTACAGTAATGCCTTCCATTATTAAACCTCTTCAGGAACAGGACAGGAGACACCAGACAGACCAGTCAGTACAGTAACGCCTTCCATTATTAACCTCTTCAGGAGACACCAGACAGATCAGTCAGTACAGTAACGCCTTCCATTATTAAACCTCTTCAGGAGACACCAGACAGATCAGTAGGTACAGTAACGCCTTCCATTATTAAACCTCTTCAGGAGACACCAGACAGATCAGTAGGTACAGTAATACCTTCCATTATTAAACCTCTTCAGGCTGGTTTACCAGACAGATCAGTAGGTACAGTAATACCTTCCATTATTAAACCTCTTCAGGCTGGTTTACCAGACAGATCAGTAGGTACAGTAATACCTTCCATTATTAAACCTCTTCAGGCTGGTTTACCAGACAGATCAGTAGGTACAGTAATGCCTTCCATAATTAAACCTCTTTAGGCTGGTTTACCAGACAGATGAAGATGGGAGAATCTCCATAGAATTGTTGTTGTTGTTGCCCAGGACTAGGCTTAATCTGTGTCTGGGAATCCACCCCTCTGATGAGACATGAAGACTCCTGCTACAGATATCCATTATTACAACCATGGCTGCTGGGTCAAATCACTCTGGATAAGAGACACTTAGCTTACCGTGAATGAGTCTCGTCTATGGTCATCTCATACAGGTTCTTCTTAGCATTAGTGTCGTATAGCCTCACCGTACCCACACCACTGCCCAGCAACAGCTATAAAGGAAAGGGACGCAAGATCAGTATTACTGATGGGGAGGGAGAGGGGGGGGGGGGGGTCCACTTTCCCACCTCACCCTGCAAACAGTCAGAGAACAGGGTGCTGAGGACTGATGATGCCATAACTACCTCATGTAAACATAGACCTGGTCGGATTGTGTTCGTCAGGCACCCAATGGGGGGCGGCAGGGTAGCCTAGTGGTTAGAGTGTAGAGGTGGCAGGTAGCCTAGTGGTTAGAGTGTAGGGCCGGCAGGTAGCCTAGTGGTTAGAGTGTAGAGGTGGCAGGTAGCCTAGTGGTTAGAGTGTAGGGCCGGCAGGTAGCCTAGTGGTTAGAGTGTAGATGTGGCAGGCACCCAATGAGAAGTAAAACAGACTGAAACAGGAAGGGACAACTGGGACTTGTCCAATAAGACATTTTAGTTTTTTTGCTAGGATGTACCCTAATGAACATAGCCCTGATGTGCTGTGTTGAGGTCAGAGGTCATACCAGTCTGTCAGGCTCCCACTCCAGAGAGAGCACAGGGTTAGAGAAGCTGTTTTAAGGTCAGAGGTCATACTCGTCTGTCAGGCTTGGTGTCCCACTCCAGAGACAGCACAGGGTTAGAGAAGCTGTGTTGGGGTAGAGGTCATACCAGTCTGTCAGGCTCCCACTCCAGAGAGAGCACAGGGTTAGAGAAGCTGTGTTGAGGTCAGAGGTCAGACAGGTCTGTCAGGCTCCCACTCCAGAGAGAGCACAGGGTTAGAGAAGCTGTTTTAAGGTCAGAGGTCAGAGGTCATACCAGTCTGTCAGGCTCCCACTCCAGAGAGAGCACAGGGTTATAGAAGCTGTGTTAAGGTCAGAGGTCATACCAGTCTGTCAGGCTCCCACTCCAGAGAGAGCACAGGGTTAGAGAAGCTGTGTTGAGGTCAGAGGTCATACCAGTCTGTCAGGCTCCCACTCCAGAGAGAGCACAGGGTTAGAGAAGCTGTGTTGAGGTCAGAGGTCATACCAGTCTGTCAGGCTCCCACTCCAGAGAGAGCACAGGGTTAGAGAAGCTGTGTTAAGGTCAGAGGTCAGAGCCCCCTTGTGTGGCCGTAATGCCCCCTAAAAATATCTGTGCCTTGTGGCCAAAGTGGCCGTTGTGCCCTTGGGTTGAACATAATTATAATAATTCCTTTCTTCCGGCTGGAAAAGGAAAACGCAGCATTTCATTGGAAATTAACGTAATTCTGGTGGACCAAAATATCAGAACGTTTAGCTTTTAAAATGTTGATAAACTATTAGGCTATTTCTACACATTTATACGAGGCAAGCGAAGCACACAAAGGCAGTAGTAGGCTGTAAGCAGGAATGTTCCAGAACGCGTAGTTTGTTAATATGACTATGACTTGTGTCTTTGGCTGCTGGACAACAAAAGAAAGGTGAAAACATGAGAGCTGGTTTCAATGACATAGGAGGAAGTGTTTATAAAAGAATCCCTCTTTTAATATAATTCCTGTGTTCGGAACACTGTAAGATTTTTACCCCCCCCCCCCCCCCCCCCAAAAAAAAAAGTACGCCCAGATTTATTTAAACAATTACGTTTATGGTTAAATAGTTTCCAAAATGTTGACTGCCTCCGTTCAGATGGCGATGATGCGGTGATGTTATGGCGATGTTGTGGTGATGTTATGGTGATGTTGCGGTGATGTTGCGGTGATGTTGCGGTGATGTTGCGGTGATGTTGCGGTGATGTTATGGTGATGTTGCGGTGATGTTGCGGTGATGTTGCGGTGATGTTATGGTGATGTTGCGGTGATGTTGCGGTGATGTTATGGTGATGTTGTGGTGATGTTGCGGTGATGTTGCGGTGATGTTATGGTGATGTTGTGGTGATGTTGCGGTGATGTTATGGTGATGTTGCGGTGATGTTGCGGTGATGTTGCGGTGATGTTGCGGTGATGTTATGGTGATGTTATGGTGATGTTGCGGTGATGTTGTGGTGATGTTGCGGCTCACAACACATAACAGGGCTTCAAGTAAGACAGAATCGAGCTTTTAGATATTAATGATCCTACATTATATTTGTTCAACATGAGCCGATACACTGTAGCCAATACCATAGGCTGTGGCGTTGAGCCGATACACTGTAGCCAATACCATAGGCTGTGGCGTTGAGCCGCACACTGTAGCCAATACCATAGGCTGTGGCGTTGAGCCGATACACTGTAGCCAATACCATAGGCTGTGGCGTTGAGCCGATACACTGTAGCCAATACCATAGGCTGTGGCGTTGAGCCGCACACTGTAGCCAATACCATAGGCTGTGGCGGTGAGCCGATACACACACTGTAGCCAATAGGCTGTGGCGGTGAGCCGATACACTGTAGCCAATACCATAGGCTGTGGCGTTGAGCCGCACACTGTAGCCAATACCATAGGCTGTGGCGGTGAGCCGATACACACACTGTAGCCAATAGGCTGTGGCGGTGAGCCGATACACTGTAGCCAATACCATAGGCTGTGGCGTTGAGCCACACACTGTAGCCAATACCATAGGCTGTGGCGTTGAGCCACACACTGTAGCCAATACCATAGGCTGTGGCGTTGAGCCGATACACTGTAGCCAATAGGCTGTGGCGTTGAGCCACACACTGTAGCCAATACCATAGGCTGTGGCGTTGAGCCGATACACTGTAGCCAATACCATAGGCTGTGGCGTTGAGCCGATACACTGTAGCCAATACCATAGGCTGTGGCGTTGAGCCGATACACTGTAGCCAATACCATAGGCTGTGGCGTTGAGCCGATACACTGTAGCCAATACCATAGGCTGTGGCGTTGAGCCGATACACTGTAGCCAATACCATAGGCTGTGGCGGTGAGCCGATACACACACTGTAGCCAATACCATAGGCTGTGGCGTTGAGCCACACACTGTAGCCAATACCATAGGCTGTGGCGTTGAGCCGATACACACACTGTAGCCAATACCATAGGCTGTGGCGTTGAGCCGATACACTGTAGCCAATACCATAGGCTGTGGCGTTGAGCCGATACACACACTGTAGCCAATACCATAGGCTGTGGCGTTGAGCCGCACACTGTAGCCAATACCATAGGCTGTGGCGTTGAGCCACACACTGTAGCCAATACCATAGGCTGTGGCGTTGAGCCGATACACTGTAGCCAATAGGCTGTGGCGTTGAGCCACACACTGTAGCCAATACCATAGGCTGTGGCGTTGAGCCGATACACACACTGTAGCCAATACCATAGGCTGTGGCGTTGAGCCGATACACTGTAGCCAATAGGCTGTGGCGTTGAGCCACACACTGTAGCCAATACCATAGGCTGTGGCGTTGAGCCGATACACTGTAGCCAATACCATAGGCTGTGGCGTTGAGCCACACACTGTAGCCAATACCATAGGCTGTGGCGTTGAGCCACACACTGTAGCCAATACCATAGGCTGTGGCGTTGAGCCGATACACTGTAGCCAATAGGCTGTGGCGTTGAGCCACACACTGTAGCCAATACCAAAGGCTGTGGCGTTGATACATACACTGTAGCCAATACTATAGGCTGTGGCGTTGAGCCACACACTGTAGCCAATACCATAGGCTGTGGCGTTGAGCCACACACTGTAGCCAATACCATAGGCTGTGGCGGTGAGCCGATACACACACTGTAGCCAATACCATAGGCTGTGGCGTTGAGCCGATACACACACTGTAGCCAATACCATAGGCTGTGGCGTTGAGCCGATACACACACTGTAGCCAATACCATAGGCTGTGGCGTTGAGCCGACACACACACTGTAGCCAATACCATAGGCTGTGGCGTTGAGCCACACACTGTAGCCAATACCATAGGCTGTGGCGTTGAGCCACACACTGTAGCCAATAGGCTGTGGCGTTGAGCCACACACTGTAGCCAATAGGCTGTCCACCTACACTTCAACATGTAGGATCATTATTTATGGACGTTTACATACACTTATATTGTTCTTAACAGAATAGCTACTGTTTTTGGCTTTCAAATCAATTTAATTTGCTATTTGGGTTATGGACTTGGTGCCCTAGCAGAGGGCCTTGGTGCCCTATCAGAGGGCCGTGGTGCCCTAGCAGGTACACTTGGTGCCCTATCAGAGGGCCGTGGTGCCCTAGCAGGTACACTTGGTGCCCTAGCAGAGGGCCTTGGTGCCCTATCAGAGGGCCGTGGTGCCCTAGCAGGTACCCTTGGTGCCCTAGCAGGTACCCTTGGTGCCCTATCAGAGGGCCGTGGTGCCCTAGCAGGTACCCTTGGTGCCCTATCAGAGGGCCGTGGTGCCCTAGCATGCACCCTTGGTGCCCTATCAGAGGGCCGTGGTGCCCTAGCAGGTACCCTTGGTGCCCTATCAGAGGGCCGTGATGCCCTAGCAGGTACCCTTGGTGCCCTATCAGAGGGCCGTGGTGCCCTAGCTGATACCCTTGGTGCCCTAGCAGAGGCACCTTGGTGGCCTAGCAGGGGCACCTTGTTGCCCTAGCAGAGGGCCGTGGTGCCCTAGCAGATATCCTTGGTGCCCTAGCAGAAGGCCTTGGTGCCCTAGCAGAAGGCCTTGGTGCCCTAGCAGAAGGCCTTGGTGCCCTAGCAGAAGGCCTTGGTGCAATAGCAGAAGGCCTTGGTGTCCTAGCAGATACACTTGGTACCCTAGCAGATACCCTTGGTGCCCTAGCAGATACCCTTGGTGCCCTAGCAGATACCCTTGGTGCCCTAGCAGAAGGCCTTGGTGTCCTAGCAGAAGGCCTTGGTGTCCTAGCAGATACATTTGGTGCCCTAGCAGATACCCTTGGTGCCCTAGCAGAGGGCCGTGGTGCCCTGGAAAGATGATTGGCTACCTCTTGAAGGCCAAATGGCCTTGCCGCCTAAAAAAAAAACATTTTTTTTTTATTGAGGTTGAGGTCAGAGGTCATACCAGTCTGTCGGGCTTGGTGGCCCACTCCAGGGACAGCAGAGGGGACTTGGACATGATGGTGGCCTTGGTCTGCATGATGGGGTTGAAGGACCACACCTTGATCACCCCGTCCACGTCCAAACTGGCTACCCTCCTCCCTGAGCAGTCCACCCTGGGACCGGAGACAGGAGACACAGTGAACGTACACAACGGAGCTGGACCTCATTAACACCCTTTTCAAAAACATTGAACCGTACCGTGTTGTGTCTCTTATTTGACTGAGAACACATTCTCATTTACTACCTAGGGAGTAGTTACAAGGAAGAATGAGCCAATTGTAAGCTGGGGATGATTAGGTGATCGTGGTGGTTTGAGGGCCAGATTTAGAATTTAGCCAGGACACCGGGGTTAACACCCCTACTCTTACGATAAGTGCCATGGGATCTTTAATGACCTCAGAGAGTCAGGACACCCGTTTTAACATCCCATCCGAAAGATGGCACCCTTACACAGGGCAATGTCCCCAATCACTGCCCTGGGGCATTGGGATATATATATATATTTTTTTAAACGAGAGGAAAGAGGGTCTCCTACTGGCCCTCCAACACCACTTCCAACTCGGACAGTTTATATTCACATTGTCCTTTCCAGCATGGTTCCATGGCCAGGGCAGTACAGCTCTGTTACTATGGTGGATGTGTAACCAGGGCAGTATAGCTCTGTTACTATGGTGGATGTGTAACCAGGGCAGTACAGCTCTGTTACTATGGTGGATGTGTAACCAGGGCAGTAGAGCTCTGTTACTATGGTGGATGTGTAACCAGGGCAGTACAGCTCTGTTACTATGGTGGATGTGTAACCAGGGATGTACAGCTCTGTTACTATGGTGGATGTGTAACCAGGGCAGTACAGCTCTGTTACTATGGTGGATGTGTAACCAGGGCAGTACAGCTCTGTTACTATGGTGGATGTGTAACCAGGGCAGTACAGCTCTGTTACTATGGTGGATGTGTAACCAGGGAAGTACAGCTCTGTTACTATGGTGGATGTGTAACCAGGGCAGTACAGCTCTGTTACTATGGTGGATGTGTAACCAGGGAAGTACAGCTCTGTTACTATGGTGGATATGTAACCAGGGCAGTACAGCTCTGTTACTATGGTGGATGTGTAACCAGGGCAGTACAGCTCTGTTACTATGGTGGATGTGTAACCAGGGCAGTACAGCTCTGTTACTATGGTGGATGTGTAACCAGGGCAGTACAGCTCTGTTACTATGGTGGATATGTAACCAGGGCAGTACAGCTCTGTTACTATGGTGGATATGTAACCAGGGCAGTACAGCTCTGTTACTATGGTGGATGTGTAACCAGGGCAGTACAGCTCTGTTACTATGGTGGATGTGTAACCAGGGAAGTACAGCTCTGTTACTATGGTGGATATGTAACCAGGGCAGTACAGCTCTGTTACTATGGTGGATGTGTAACCAGGGCAGTACAGCTCTGTTACTATGGTGGATGTGTAACCAGGGCAGTACAGCTCTGTTACTATGGTGGATGTGTAACCAGGGCAATACAGCTCTGTTACTATGGTGGATGTGTAACCAGGGCAGTACAGCTCTGTTACTATGGTGGATATGTAACCAGGGCAGTACAGCTCTGTTACTATGGTGGATATGTAACCAGGGCAGTACAGCTCTGTTACTATGGTGAATGTGTAACCAGGGCAGTACAGCTCTGTTACTATGGTGGATGTGTAACCAGGGCAGTACAGCTCTGTTACTATGGTGGATGTGTAACCAGGGCAGTACAGCTCTGTTACTATGGTGGATGTGTAACCAGGGCAGTACAGCTCTGTTACTATGGTGGATGTGTAACCAGGGCAGTACAGCTCTGTTACTATGGTGGATGTGTAACCAGGGAAGTACAGCTCTGTTACTATGGTGGATGTGTAACCAGGGCAGTACAGCTCTGTTACTATGGTGGATGTGTAACCAGGGCAGTACAGCTCTGTTACTATGGTGGATATGTAACCAGGGCAGTACAGCTCTGTTACTATGGTGGATGTGTAACCAGGGCAGTACAGCTCTGTTACTATGGTGGATGTGTAACCAGGGCAGTACAGCTCTGTTACTATGGTGGATGTGTAACCAGGGCAGTACAGCTCTGTTACTATGGTGGATATGTAACCAGGGCAGTACAGCTCTGTTTGGCTCAGTAAGGAGAACAGATATGTAACACTGGAGTGATCAATATGTGATCAATATGTCTGATTACTCAGTATATCCCGATGATCAATATGTCTGATTACTCAGTATATCCCGGTGATCAATATGTCTGATTACTCAGTATATCCCGATGATCAATATGTCTGATTACTCAGTATATCCCAATGATTACTACATCTGATTACTCAGTATATCCCGGTGATCAATATGTCTGATTACTCAGTATATCCCAATGATTACTACATCTGATTACTCAGTATATCCCGGTGATCAATATGTCTGATTACTCAGTATATCCCGGTGATCAATATGTCTGATTACTCAGTATATCCCGATGATCAATATGTCTGATTACTCAGTATATCCCGATGATTACTACATCTGATTACTCAGTATATCCCGGTGATCAATATGTCTGATTACTCAGTATATCCCGATGATCAATATGTCTGATTACTCAGTATATCCCGATGATCAATATGTCTGATTACTCAGTATATCCCGATGATCAATATGTCTGATTACTCAGTATATCCCGGTGATCAATATGTCTGATTACTCAGTATATCCCGGTGATCAATATGTCTGATTACTTAAGAGCTCCTGTAGTAGATCAATAATGTTCATCAGGAGTTCCACTCCACTAGACGCTGACTGTAACAGGTGTGTCGTCACGGTGATGTCCTACCTGCAGTACATGATCGAGGAGTGATGCTCTCCGTACTCTTCCTGACTGAGCTTGATGAAGGGATGTTCCACCCCCAGCACCCCTGTACCCCTCTGGCCCTCCCCGCTGACCTGTGTCTGGCTGGGGGGAGGAGGGTCTATCGGGTCACTGCTGGTGGTCCCCCCCTCAAGTTGAGGCTCTGGGTCCCCACTTTCCCCTCTCTTCTCAGGCACCTGAAAGAAGAGACGAGATGGATTTAGCTTCCTGATAATACAGCCAGGAATCCCTCCCATACTTCCTATACTTCACTACTTCCTATACTTCACTACTTCCCATACTTCACTACTTCCTATACTTCCCTACTTCCCATACTTCACTACTTCCCATACTTCACTACTTCACTACTTCCATACGTCACTACTTCACTACTTCCTATACTTCACTACTTCCTATACTTCACTACTTCCTATACTTCCCTACTTCCTATACTTCCCTACTTCCTATACTTCACTACTTCCATACTTCACTACTTCCATACTTCACTACTTCCTATACTTCACTACTTCCATACTTCACTACTTCCTATACTTCCCTTCAGACCCCATATACAGACGTGGGATCTTAATTTGACCCATTTCGTCACAGGGGGAAAATAATCCTGCAACAGGAGGATTTGAATATCTATATAATATGTCAAATGTCTGCCAGTCGGCAGCTGAAAGCTGTGATTGTAGGTTACAATAGCTTAAGACTGCAGGTCCACTGGTCATCAAGTAGCCTATGTAGACTATGTGCAGGTTACAGCGTGTCTCGTGTGAATTCTTATGTGGGTTATGGTACATGTACAACACTTGTACGGGGTAGAGGTATTTTTTGTTCGGGGAAATCAGTTGATTTTCTTTAGATCAGTTGTTTTACTACAGTGCATTTGGAAAGTACAGCCTTATTCTAAAATGTATTAAATAGTTTCCCCCCCCTCAATCTACACACAATACCCCATAATGACATCACAATACCCCATAATGACATCACAATACCCCATAATGACATCACAATAACCCATAATGACATCCCAATACCCCATAATGACATCACAATACCCCATAATGACATCACAATACCCCATAATGACATCACAATACCCCATAATGACATCACAATACCCCATAATGACATCACAATGCCTCATAATGACATCACAATACCCCATAATGACATCACAATGCCTCATAATGACATCACAATACCCCATAATGACATCACAATACCTCATAATGACATCACAATACCCCATAATGACATCACAATAGGAATGTGCACCAAAGCTGTTGCCAGAGAATGCAATGTTCATTTCTCTACCATAAGTCACCTTCAACGTCATTTTAGAGAATTTGGCAGTACGTCCAACCGGCCTCACGACCGCAGACTACGTGTAACCATGCCAACCCAGAACCTGGCAGTACGTCCAACCGGCCTCACGACCGCAGACTACGTGTAACCATGCCAACCCAGAACCTGGCAGTACGTCCAACCGGCCTCACGACCGCAGACTGCGTGTAACCATGCCAACCCAGAACCTGGCAGTACGTCCAACCGGCCTCACGACCGCAGACTACGTGTAACCATGCAAACCCAGAACCTGGCAGTACGTCCAACCGGCCTCACGACCGCAGACTACGTGTAACCATGCCAACCCAGAACCTGGCAGTACGTCCAACCGGCCTCACGACCGCAGACTGCGTGTAACCATGCCAACCCAGAACCTGGCAGTACGTCCAACCGGCCTCACGACCGCAGACTACGTGTAACCATGCCAACCCAGAACCTGGCAGTACGTCCAACCGGCCTCACGACCGCAGACTACGTGTAACCATGGCAACCCAGAACCTGGCAGTACGTCCAACCGGCCTGACGACCGCAGACTGCGTGTAACCATGCCAACCCAGAACCTGGCAGTACGTCCAACCGGCCTCACGACCGACCGCAGACTACGTGTAACCATGCCAACCCAGAACCTGGCAGTACGTCCAACCGGCCTCACGACCGCAGACTACGTGTAACCATGCCAACCCAGAACCTGGCAGTACGTCCAACCGGCCTCACGACCGCAGACTGCGTGTAACCATGCCAACCCAGAACCTGGCAGTACGTCCAACCGGCCTCACGACCGCAGACTGCGTGTAACCATGTCAACCCAGAACCTGGCAGTACGTCCAACCGGCCTCACGACCGCAGACTGCGTGTAACCATGCCAACCCAGAACCTGGCAGTACGTCCAACCGGCCTCACGACCGCAGACTGCGTGTAACCATGCCAACCCAGAACCTGGCAGTACGTCCAACCGGCCTCACGACCGCAGACTACGTGTAACCATGCCAACCCAGAACCTGGCAGTACGTCCAACCGGCCTCACGACCGCAGACTACGTGTAACCATGCCAACCCAGAACCTGGCAGTACATCCAACCGGCCTCACGACCGCAGACTGCGTGTAACCATGCCAACCCAGAACCTGGCAGTACGTCCAACCGGCCTCACGACCGCAGACTACGTGTAACCATGCCAACCCAGAACCTGGCAGTACGTCCAACCGGCCTCACGACCGCAGACTACGTGTAACCATGCCAACCCAGAACCTGGCAGTACGTCCAACCGGCCTCACGACCGCAGACTGCGTGTAACCATGCCAACCCAGAACCTGGCAGTACGTCCAACCGGCCTCACGACCGCAGACTACGTGTAACCATGCCAACCCAGAACCTGGCAGTACGTCCAACCGGCCTCACGACCGCAGACTACGTGTAACCATGCCAACCCAGAACCTGGCAGTACGTCCAACCGGCCTCACGACCGCAGACTGCGTGTAACCATGCCAACCCAGAACCTGGCAGTACGTCCAACCGGCCTCACGACCGCAGACTACGTGTAACCATGCCAACCCAGAACCTGGCAGTACGTCCAACCGGCCTCACGACCGCAGACTACGTGTAACCATGCCAACCCAGAACCTGGCAGTACGTCCAACCGGCCTCACGACCGCAGACTGCGTGTAACCATGCCAACCCAGAACCTGGCAGTACGTCCAACCGGCCTCACGACCGCAGACTGCGTGTAACCATGCCAACCCAGAACCTGGCAGTACGTCCAACCGGCCTCACGACCGCAGACTGCGTGTAACCATGCCAACCCAGAACCTGGCAGTACGTCCAACCGGCCTCACGACCGCAGACTGCGTGTAACCATGCCAACCCAGAACCTGGCAGTACGTCCAACCGGCCTCACGACCGCAGACTGCGTGTAACCATGCCAACCCAGAACCTGGCAGTACGTCCAACCGGCCTCACGACCGCAGACTGCGTGTATGGAGTCGTTTGGGCGAGTGGTTTGCTGATGTCAACGTTGTGAACAGAGGGCCTCATTGTTGTGCCATTCATCAACTCGTGTTTCAGCATGATAATGCACGACCCCATGTCGGAAGGATCGGTACACAATTCCTGGAATCTGAACATTTCCTTCCCAGTTCTTCTATGGCCTGCATGCTCACCAGACATTGAACATGTTCTTCTATGGCCTGCATGCTCACCAGACATTGAACATGTTCTTCTATGGCCTGCATGCTCACCAGACATTGAACATGTTCTTCTATGGCCTGCATGCTCACCAGACATTGAACATGTTCTTCTATGGCCTGCATGCTCACCAGACATTGAACATGTTTGAGAGACTCTGGATCGACATGTACGACAGCGTGTTCCAGTTCCCGCCAATATCCAGCAACTTCGCACAGCCACTGAAGAGGAGCGGGACAACATTCCACAGGCCACAATCAACAGCCTGATCAACTCTGTGTGAAGGAGATGTGTCACGCTGCATGAGGCAAATGGTGGTTTTCTGATCCCACATCCCTACCCTTCTTTAAGTATCTGTAACTAACAGATGCATATCTGTATTCTCAGAAGAGTATGTGAGCGGAGCGGAACGTGCCCGATTTCACTGGAGCGAGATTCCCCAAAGCCTGGAGGTCGGTCTTCTCTCCAGTAGCACTCACTTCAGGAGCTCAGGGCATGCCGGCCCAGCATGCATTTGGAGTCTACTTGTGTGCTGCTACAGCTCCTTGCTTTAGCTACTGTCATGGAGTTCACTACATATTTTCATACAGAAACGGAGAAAACACAGTCATGTCGAATCAACTCCGATTCCCAGTCATGTCGAATCAACTCCGATTCCCAGTCATGTCGAATCAACTCCGATTCCCAGTCATGTCGAATCAACTCCGATTCCCAGTCATGTCGAATCAACTCCGATTCCCAGTCATGTCGAATCAACTCCGATTCCCAGTCATGTCGAATCAACTCCGATTCCCAGTCATGTCGAATCAACTCCGATTCCCAGTCATGTCGAATCAACTCCGATTCCCAGTCATGTCGAATCAACTCCGATTCCCAGTCATGTCGAATCAACTCCGATTCCCAGTCATGTCAAATCAACTCCGATTCCCAGTCATGTCAAATCAACTCCGATTCCCAGTCATGTCGAATCAACTCCGATTCCCAGTCATGTGAAATCAACTCCGATTCCCAGTCATGTCGAATCAACTCCGATTCCCAGTCATGTGAAATCAACTCCGATTCCCAGTCATGTCAAACCAACTCCGATTCCCAGTCATGTCAAACCAACTCCGATTCCCAGTCATGTGTTTTTGTTATTTTTAGTAATACATTGTTATTGGTTACTGCTGTCGGGTTTAGAGTGTACAACAAAGGCCTTTCACTCTACTGTGCATGTGACGATAAAACTTGAATGGCGTTGCCATGGCATTTCCATTGTTTTGGTCATTCCAATTGACCTCTTTGGAATGTAACATGTAAATAGAACGTCATTATAATTCTATGGCTTATTGAAGGAGGGAAAGTGGAATTCAATTCTAAATATGTCCACTAGGCAACATCCTCCTTTCCTTAGTAATACAGTAGGTGAAACCTGAATTTGTGGCTTGGAGAAGAGCTCCTTCCTTTCCTTCTCGTGGTCCTGGTGTCGTCTCTGTCTGGGGTGGGAAGTAGACCCAGCCTGCTGATCACTGGTTCCCCCAGCGCTACAGACCGGCCTGGGCTCCTTGGAGGCCGCTACTGGTTCCTTGGGCTTCCCAGAATAAAATACATGAAAGCGGTTTGTTTTCCAAAACACAGTTAAGTCTGTAATCAAAAACACCCCATCATAAGTATTCCCCCCCCCCCACACACACACACACACACACACATTTTATTGTGTTACAAATTGGGATTGAAATGTATTTCTTTTAAATTGTCAACGATCTACACAAAATACTCTGTAATGATTAATGAAAAATAAACAATAATACTGTATAATAAACATTAATACTGTATACTGTATTATTTTCCCAATATCTTCCCATTATTTCCCAATTTCTTCAAGCACGGTCAAGGTGATGGGGATCATGGCTAGACAGACATTTTCAAGTCTTGCCATAGATTTTCAAGCAGATTTAAGTCAAAACTGTAACTAGGACACTGAGGAACATTCACGGTCTTCTTGGTAAGCAACTCCAGTGTAGATTTCGCTTTGTGTTTTAGGTTATTGTCCTGCTGAAAGGTGAATTCATCTCCCAGTGTCTGGTGGAAAGCAGACTGAACAAGGTTTTCGTCTTGGGTTTTGCCTGCGCTTAGCTCCATTCCGATTATTTTTATCCTGAAAAACTCCCCAGTATTTGCCGATGACAAGCATACCCATAACATGACGCAGCCACCACCATGCTTGAAAATAAGGAGGCAGTTACTCAGTGATGTGTTTTGTTGGATTTACCCCAAACATAAAACTCTGAATTTAGGCCTAATAGTATATTTATTTGTATTACTTTAGTGCCTTGTTGCATTCAAGATGCATGTTTTGGAATATTTTTATTCTGTATGTCTGAAGTTCTCATCACAAGGTCGTTGATCCATCCTCAGTTCTCTCCCATCATAGCCTGTAGCTGTTTTAAAGTCACCAATGTCTTCCTGGTGACATCTCTGAGGACGACTGTATCTTTGATGTGTCTGGCGAGTTCAACACGTCGCGGCAGGGTAGCCTAGTGGTTAGAGTGTAGAGGCAGCAGGTAGTCTAGTGGTTAGAGTGTAGAGGCAGCAGGTAGCCTAGTGGTTAGAGTGTAGAGGCAGCAGGTAGCCTAGTGGTTAGAGTGTAGAGGCAGCAGGTAGCCTAGTGGTTAGAGTGTAGAGGCAGCAGGTAGCCTAGTGGGTAGAGTGTAGAGGCAGCAGGTAGCCTAGTGGTTAGAGTGTAGAGGCAGCAGGTAGCGTAGTGGTTAGAGTGTAGAGGCAGCAGGTAGCCTAGTGGTTAGAGTGTAGAGGCAGCAGGTAGCCTAGTGGTTAGAGTGTAGAGGCAGTAGGTAGCCTAGTGGTTAGAGTGTAGAGGCAGCAGGTAGCCTAGTGGTTAGAGTGTAGAGGCAGCAGGTAGCCTAGTGGTTAGAGTGTAGAGGCAGCAGGTAGCCTAGTGGTTAGAGTGTAGAGGCAGCAGGTAGCCTAGTGGTTAGAGTGTAGAGGCAGCAGGTAGCCTAGTGGTTAGAGTGTAGAGGCAGCAGGTAGCCTAGTGGTTAGAGTGTAGAGGTGGCAGGGTAGCCTAGTGGTTAGAGTGTAGAGGTGGCAGGGTAGCCTAGTGGTTAGAGTGTAGAGGCGGCAGGTAGCCTAGTGGTTACAGTGTAGAGGTGGCAGGGTAGCCTAGTGGTTAGAGTGTAGAGGCAGCAGGTAGCCTAGTGGTTAGAGTGTTGGAATAGTAACCGGAAGGTTGCAAGTTCAAACCCCCGAGCTGACAAGGTACAAAGCTGTCGTTCTGCCCCTGAACAGGCAGTTAACCCACTGTTCCCAGGCCGTCATTGAAAATAAGAATTTGTTTTTAATGTTCTTAACTGACTTGCCTCGTTAAATAAAGGTAAAATAAAAAAATAAAAAATCCACAGCATCGTTATTCACTTTGAACGCGCTTAAAGACATATTCAAAACGTCTGATTTGTTATTGTTACCCATCTACCAAATCACTGCCATTCTTTATGAGGCTTTTCGAGAAAAAAAAAAGCTTGTTGGTCATTCGTTGTTGAATCTGTCCTTGAAATTCAAAAACTTGACTGAAGAGCCATACAGATGGTGTATGTATGGACAGAGGAAAGGTTAGGCATTCAAAAACAATGTCCATGGAACTTATTACGTAAACGTATTATGTAAACTTATTGTTTCACAACGTATTATGTGATTCGTTAAGCCAAAATGTTTCACCTGAACTAAGTTAGGCCTAAACAAAGGGGGGTGAATACTTATGTAAAGACTATATTTTAGATTGACATTTTTGTAATAATTTTGTATTTTGTGTAGATCAATGACCCCCCCCCCCAAAAAAAAATCAATCCCAATTTGAAAATGCAACCAAATGCGGAAAAAAAAATCCCAAGGGGGGTGAATACTTACAGTATGATACCAACTGTAAATACATACCGCTAGTCATGTCATCAATGGTGTAAACGGCTAAATATTGGTAAAAGTTTACTTGAGTAACAGTGATCCAAGAACAATATGGCACAAGCAGTGAGTGGATTTTCCACAGAAACTTTATCTAGCCCCTTAAAACGCATCCCTGAGGGTCTATAAGTCCAGCGTCTCAGTCTCAAGCGATGCCCCCCCAGAAAACAAAACAAAAAAGAGCCTAATTTCCGGAAGAACATATGGCCTCACTTGATTGGCTGCGGTGTCCTTGCGTCCCAGCGAGGCCTGTGTTGGCGAGGACCCAGGAAGTCCTCGAGGCATCTTGCCAGGTACCCGTCTGGCCTGGGGCAGGAATGTAGAGAAGAAGTTCCTGGAAGGGGTGGTGGTGAGGGCGGGGTTACGCTGGCTCGTCACCAGGTCCCTGTGGAGCACAGACGAATCAAACGTGAATCAAACATGAATCAAACATTTAGTCATACATGAATCAAGCGGGAATCAAACATGAATCAAATGTGAATCAAACATGAATCAAACATTTAGTCAGACATGAATCAAGCGGGAATCAAACATGAATCAAATGTGAATCAAGAAGATCTAGAGGTATTAGAGGCGATGAAGACCAAAGTGGTTGAAAAGTTGTCATCAATAAGATGGATTCAACATTTAGAGATATCAGATACCTCAGCTGCTTTTTAAAACCCCATTCTTCGCTGATGCTGTGTGCAGGTCCACTCACAGCTGTAAAACTCAATTAACCGTCAGTTACCATGTGCTGTTGTGTGCCTAGCGAGTAAACAAGGTCTATTTGGGAGACAAGCCAAGACTGTTCTGAAAGAAAATGGAAAGCGCCGTGAGAAAATACACATACTAGATTTCTTGTCTGAAGACTTTTTTTGATTCAGTTTCCAACGAATCTGTTACACTGGACTTCTTTACTAAGTGGTGTGTTTAAGCTTTATGAGTGGTTCCTACCTTGTTGCGAGCCATTTGCTTTGTTAAATAGAATGTTACACGTTACAAACTAAAGACCAAACTACAGACTAGCTGGAAATGTCCTCAGACAGCGTTGTGTTGTGGTTCCTTTGCTACATAGTGTTTGGTATTGTCTTCCCAAAGCCAAACCCTGACAGGAGTCAACCAATGCCCTTCATACCAAGGCCCGTGTCCTCAAAGCGTCTCAAGAGTAGGAATGCTGATCTCGGATCAGTTTGGTCTTTTAAATCGTATTAATAAGATGGGGGGGGGGGCTGATCGCACATCAGCACTTCTACTCGGAGACACTTTATGAATACAGGCCCAGAGCTCCAGACATCCCAGCAGCCACTGGGGCCCTCATGGGCCGGAGCTGTGCATCCCAGCAGCCACTGGGGCCCTCAAGGGCCGGAGCTGTGCATCCCAGCAGCCACTGGGGCCCTCAAGGGCCTGAGCTGTGCATCCCAGGATAGAGCAAATAGACAGAACAACTGAAACTAATCATGGTGGAAAAACAACAATTCAGGGTGAATTGTTTATTCATCGTCCTTATTCATACGTTAACACATTAAAACAGTTTTAATATATATTATATTAGTTAAATTATACATCTACAGTATCGTACAAAGAGGAGAAAATACAAACCAAATAACTATATCATACAATTATTAAAACCTTCACTAAAACCCCTCCCTTCAACCCCAAAGTGGGTCAATCCAAGCTCAAAGTTAGTCCTCACAGCTCAGTGTCTCCGAGGCGGTCCATGTTTTGTACGTAGGGGGGGAGTTTGTGATGCACCATCTCTTCCTGCTTCTTGAGTTTAGCCTCTCCCTGCAGGGAAAATAGCTGGAGGCAGGGAAGAGACAGAGAGAGAGAGAGAGGGGAGATGGGAAGAGAGAGAGAGAGGGGAGAGGGGGAAGAGAGAGAGAGGGGGGGGTAGAGATGGGAAGAGAGAGAGGGGGGTAGAGATGGGAAGCGACAGAGAGAGAGAGAGAGAGGGGGAGATGGGAAGAGAGAGAGAGAGAGAGAGAGGGGGGTAGAGATGGGAGAGAGAGAGAGAGAGAGGGAGAGAGAGAGAGGGGGGTGGAGATGGGAGAGAGAGAGAGAAAGAGAGAGGGGGCAAAGATGGGAAGAGAGAGAGAGAGGGGGCAAAGATGGGAAGAGAGAGAGAGAGAGGGGGGCACAGATGGGGAGAGAGAGAGAGAGAGAGAGAGAGGGGGCAAAGATGGGACGAGAGAGAGAGAGAGAGAGAGGGGGCAAAGATGGGAAGAGAGAGAGAGAGAGGGGGGCAAAGATGGGAAGAGAGAGAGAGAGAGGGGGGCAAAGATGGGAAGAGAGAGAGAGAGAGGGGGCAAAGATGGGGAGAGAGAGAGAGAGAGAGAGAGAGAGAGAGGGGGGCAAAGATGGGAAGAGAGAGAGAGAGAGAGGGGGGCAAAGATGGGGAGAGAGAGAGAGAGAGAGAGAGAGAGAGAGAGAGAAGAGAGAGAAGAGAGAAGAGAGAGAGAGAAGAGAGAGAGAGAGAGAGAGAAGAGAGAGCTTTAGCAGCCATCCTTAGGCCCTTTGAGACTTTCTCATGAGGGAAGCAGTATGCGCCACAGTTTTGGAAACGGAGAGACTTAACAAGTGATTCCTGTAAATAACCAACTGTAAACTGTGAAGTAACTGTCACACTCCTAAACAACGTTGGTATGAGTATACCCCGTGTGGTTTTTACAGGAAGTAAATCAATGTTGAGTGTATTGGTTTCAAACTTCTCTGGTATTAAGCACAAACTGGCTCGTTATTAGATGAGAAAACAGACCATGTGTCTGAGCTGATCATTCTCCTCCTGTAGACCAGTGGTCCTCTGGACCTCAGAGTCAAAGCTCAGGAGCACAGGCTGCGGTGGTTTGCTGTCAAGGAAGAAACTACTCAAAGGATAGTATGTATAGTTTTGTTGACGTTTGAAATGGACATTGATACGTTGCCGTTGACTTCCTTGTGTTGAAAGGATTCCACGTTCCTCTTTACGACATCTGGAGATTGTGTCGACACAACCTGGTGTGATGCCGATGCAGCGTGACATCTCCCAAGACAAGCAAAACACAGTGAACCGATATTACCCTGATGGCTAGCCTCTGAGAGTATGTGTCTGCACTGTAATCTAGAATGTCTTTACTGTAGTCTAGAGTGTCTGTACTGTAGTCTAGAGTGTCTATAGTCTAGAGTGTCTGTAGTCTAGAGTGTCTGTACTGTAGTCATTGTGTGTCTGTAGTCTAGAGTGTCAGTACTGTAGTCATCGTGTGTCTGTAGTCTAGAGTGTCAGTACTGTAGTCATCGTGTGTCTGTAGTCTAGAGTGTCTGTAGTCTAGAGTGTCTGTAGTCTAGAGTGTCTGTAGTCATCGTGTGTCTGTAGTCTAGAGTGTCTGTAGTCTAGAGTGTCTGTACTGTAGTCTAGTGTCTATAGTCTAGAGTGTCAGTACTGTAGTCTAGAGTGTCAGTACTGTAGTCATTGTGTGTCTGTAGTCTAGAGTGTCTGTAGTCATTGTGTGTCTGTAGTCATTGTGTGTCTGTAGTCATTGTGTGTCTGTAGTCTAGAGTGTCTGTACTGTAGTCTAGAGTGTCTGTAGTCTAGAGTGTCTGTAGTCATCGTGTGTCTGTAGTCTAGAGTGTCTGTACTGTAGTCTAGAGTGTCTGTACTGTAGTCTAGAGTGTCTGTAGTCATCGTGTGTCTGTAGTCTAGAGTGTCTGTAGTCATCGTGTGTCTGTAGTCTAGAGTGTCTGTAGTCATCGTGTGTCTGTAGTGTTTCCCACAGAACAAAAGGATATGCATGCACTGGAACAGCACAGAGAGGAAGTTGTGCAGTGAGACCAGGAAGGTGTCAGACCACTGACGGGAGAAGTACGGCGAGAACAAGGGGTTCTGCTCGGGGGCGGGCATAAACGGCAGGATGAACCAATCACGCCACTCCGGCTGGCCCTGCAGCTCCTGAGCCTGACGCTGGAAAAACTCCTGTGTCTTCTCTATGTTCTTTAACTGGAGGGAGAGAGAGGAAGGGAGGGAGAGAGAGGAGGGAGAGAGGGGGGAGGGAGGTAGATAAGGAGTGGGGGGAGAGAGGAGGGGGTGGGTGGGATGAAGAGAGAGGGAGGGATGAGGTGAGAGGGAGAGAAGGAGGAGGGATGAGGTGAGAGGGAGAGAAGGAGGAGGGATGAGGTGAGAGGGAGAGGGGGATGAAGAGAGGGAGAGGTAGATAAGGAGTTAGGGAGGGAGAGAGGGAGGGAGGGAGGAGGGATGAAGAGAGGGAGAGGTAGAGAAGGAGTTAGGTAGGGAGAGGCCATACTGTTTATCAATAACCATTGGGCGATCCACATGCATATCAATAATCAGTCAACACCATTGGGCGATCCACACATAATGTCTGAGTAACAAGAGAAGAACAACAAGAAGAACACAACAACAACAGAAGGCTATATGCACCTGTACAGTGTAAACAACGTAGTATCTGAAGAGACTGGTCCGTAGTTTGGAGACTGTGGGTCTGTAGATGTCTTCCAGTCTACAGAACAGCCTACGGTCCAGGTATCCCCAGTAGTCCTTCAGGCCATTCAGGTCAAAGGTCTGGATGAACAGCTGAAGCTGATCAATGATCTTATCCACCTGAACAAAAATATATATAGTCCAATAAACCTTATTATAAACCGGGTGGTTCGAGCCCTGAATGCTGATTGGCTGAAAGCAGTGGTATATCAGCCCGTATAACACGGGTATGACATAACATTTATTTTTTACTGTTCTAATTATGTTGGTAACCAGATTATAATAGCAATAAGGTACCTCGGGGGTTTGTGGTATATGGCCAATATACCACGGCTAAGGGCTGTGTCCAGGCACGCCGCGTTGCGTCGTGCATAAGACCAGTCCTTGGCCATATACCACACCCCTTCAGGCTTTATTGCTTAAATATTATGAAGTGAAATACAATAAGATATAATTTAAAGTTTGACCTGGGATAAAAACACACAACAAAAGGTTTTTGACAAGTACCTCGTGTGTGTGTGTGTGTATATATATATATATATATATATATATACAGTACCAGTCAAAAGTTTGGACACACCTACTCATTCCAGGGTTTTTCTTTAGTTTGACTATTTTCTATATTGTAGAATAATAGTGAAGACATCAACACTATGTAATAACATACGGAATCATGTAGTAACCAAAGAAGTGTGAGACGCAAAGTAGGCGATGATCATCAAATGATCTCCACATGTGTATTTCCCACCGTGAAGCATGGAGGAGGAGGTGTGATGGTGTGGGCGTGCTTTGCTGGTGACACTGTCTGTGATTTATTTAGAATTCAAGGCACTCTTAACCAGCATGGCTACCACAGCATTCTGCAGCGATACGCCATCCCATCTGGTTTGCGCTTAGTGGGACTATCCTTGTTTGTCAACAGGACAATGACCCAAAACACACCTCCAGGCTGTGTAAGGGCTATTTGACCAAGGAGAGTGATGCATCAGATGACCTGTCCTCCACAGTCACCTGACCTCAACCCAATTGAGATGGTTTGGGATGAGTTGGACCGCAGAGTGAAGGAAAAGCAGCAAACAAGTGCTCAGCATATGTGGGAACTTCTTCAAGACTGTTGGAAAAGTATTCCAGGTGACTACCTCATGAAGCTGGTTGAGAAAATGCCAAGAGTGTGCAAAGCTGTCATCAAGGCAAAGAATGGCTACTTTGAAGGATCTCAAATATAAAATACATTTAGATTTGTTTAACACTTTTTTGGTTACTGCATGATTCCATATGTGTTATTTCATAGTTTTGATGTCTTCATTATTATTCTACTCTAAATAAAAACCCTTGAATGAGTAGGTGTGTCCAAACTTTTGACTGGTACTGTATATACCAGAGGAGGCATCTGAGGGGAGAACGGCTCATAATATGGTTTCCATGTGGTAGACTCCAGTCCATTGACTCCATTCCAGGCATTATAATGGGCCGTCCTCCCCTCAGATGCCTCCTCTGGTACATACATAAACACTACATGGCCAAAAGTATGTGGACACCTGCTCTTCAAACATCTCATTCCAAAATCATGGACATTAATATGGAGTTGGTCCTCCCATTGCTGCTATAAAAGCCTCCATTTTTCTGGGAAGGCTTTCCACTAGATGTTGGAACATTGCTGCTATAACAGCCTCCACTCTTCTGGGAAGGCTTTCCACTAGCTGTTGGAACATTGCTGCTATAACAGCCTCCACTCTTCTGGGAAGGCTTTCCACTAGATGTTGGAACATTGCTGCTATAACAGCCTCCACTCTTCTGGGAAGGCTTTCCACTAGATGTTGGAACATTGCTGCTATAACAGCCTCCACTCTTCTGGGAAGGCTTTCCACTAGATGTTGGAACATTGCTGCAGGGACTTGCTTCCATTCAGCCACAAGATCATTAGTGAGGTTGGGCATTGAGGTTGGGTGATTAGGCCTGGCTCGCAGTCTGCGTTCCAATTCATCCCAAAGGTGTTCGATGGGGTTGAGGTCAGGGATCTGTGCAGGCCAGTCAAGATCTTCCACACTGATCTTGAAAAACCATTTCTATATGAACCTCGCTTTGTGCACGGGGGCATTGTCATGCAGAAACAGGAAAGGGAATTCCCCCAAACTGTTTCCACAAAAATGGAAGTACAGAATCACCTAGAATGTCATTGTATGCTGTACTGTTAAGATTTCCCTTCACTGGAACTAAGGAGCCCGAACCATTAAAAACAACCCCAGACCATTATTCCTCCTCCACCAAACTTTACAGTTGGCATTAAGCATCCGGGCAGGTAGTGTTCTCCTGGCATCCGCCAAACCCAGATTCATCCGTCAGACTGCCAGATGGTTTAGCGTGATTCAACACTCCAGAGAACGTGTTTCCACTGCTCCAGAGACCAATGGCAGCGAGCGTTACGCCACTCCACCCAACGCTTGGCATTGCGCATGGTGATCGTAGGCTTGTGTGCAGCTGCTCGGCCATGAAAACCCATTTCATTATGCTCCAGATGAACAGTTATTGTGCTGACGTTGCTTCCAGAGGCAGTTTGGAACTCGGTAGTTAGTGTTGCAACTGAGGTCTGACAATTTTTAAACGCTTTTCAGCGGTCCCGTTCTGTGAGCTTGTGTGGCCTACCACTTCGCGTCTGAGCCGCTGTTGCTCCTAGACGTTTCCACTTCACAATAACTGCACTTACAATTGACCGGGGGGCAGCTCTAGCAGGGTAGACATTTGACGAACTGACTTGTTGGAAAGGTGGCATCCTATGACGGTGCCACATTGAAAGTCACTGAGCTCTTCAGTAAGGCCGTTCTACTGTCAATGTTTGTCTATGGAGATTGCATGGCTGTGTGCTTGATTTTATACACCTGTCAGCAACAGGTGTGGCTTAAATAGCCAAATCCACTAATTTGAATGGGGGGGTGTCCACATACTTTTGTATATATAGTGTACATACAAAGATCTAACTTCTCACCTGTCTCTATCGGTCAGAGTAACAAGGCTATAAGCAACTGCTATAGCCTGGTCACACATCTGTTTGTGCTGTCTTGACAACGCTGAGAACAAGCTACTGCTGTTGTGCGTTTTGCAATACCTGGATGGTTAATGACTTCAAATACACTGTTTTATACATACTCTGAATCCTTTCTCCTTGTCTGCTTTCATATCAGAGTCGAGGTGCTTCAGTGTGCCGGTGAAACCACGATATATCAAGTATTCTCGGACATGTTCATCCGTCCTCTCGACAGCTGATCCCATCTTTCTCTCTCCCTGTCAGAGCAACATGACACACAACGGGTGTGATCGGGTTAATAATGTATAAAGCCACTTACTCCTCGATCACACAGACATTGCGTTTTGGTCCACCAGAAGTACATCCCTTTCCAATGAAACGCTGCGTTTTCCTTGCAGCATTGCGTTGCAGAGACAAGTTGCAGTGCGTTCCGTGTGGTGAGGACGTTGGATTTATCTCACGTAATACGTCAAACTGTGTGCTGTAGACGGCTGGACAGAAACGGTAGCAGAAGGTGAATGTTGAACTGTTGTTGTAAACATATCCAGCTGACGCTGCGTACCGTTTTGCGCATGTACACCTAGATCACACCGACAGTTTCACATTCACCTTCCGCTACCATTTCTGTCAAGCCGTTCACGCACACAGTTTGATCAATCCAAGATATGCACCACACAGAACGCCTTGCAACGCAATGCTGCAACACAAACGCCGCGTTCCATTGGTGTACCAAAACGTTCCATTGGTGTACCAAAATGCCTCACGCTATCGGTGAGACATAGGCATTTTAGCAAGCATGCACATGTAACGTATGATTGATCACGGGGACCGAACCCACCATCCTCGCGTTGCAATGGCAATGCTCTACCAACAGAGCTACAGAGGACCACTCACGTGTAAGTCAAGTAATAAACACGAAAGAAAACAGAGAAAATATAACTGCACGCTAATTATTAATGTACACATAAATCATCATTACAATCGTTTACTTCTTCAAATTGCATAGCTAGAAGAGGGCGTTGCTTTTCTGCCTAGACAGGATGCTTGCAGGAGCCCATTTCTAGCTAAACAAGAGGTGCTAGTTTGGTTAGAAGAGTGGCGATTTTTCAACAACAAAACAATACGATGAGCGGTTAGTGTATTTTACTATTTCATAAGTAACTATATTGGTAATAGTGAAATGAAAAATGTATTAACACTGAATTTATAGTGTAAAACTTACCAAAGTGAAAACGCAGGCTGAAATATTTTCTGTTTTTCTTTTTCTCCGAGGTTGTCATGTGATCGAATTCGTGTGACGTCACGTGGCAGGAAGGACATTTCCGCGTCCACGCTGGCTCCACTAGAGGGCACATTCACAACAAACATCGGACTGTAATATGTATTATAGTAATAGACTACCGTGCACTGACCTGTCGCTGCAGTAAGTAAATATGGAGCTCATTTCTAATGTACAGGAGGTAGATAACATGTTATAAATACATGAAAATGGACCAATCTTGATGTTTCTCAAAATGATCAATTGTCCCCAATAGAATGATTAAATCCTATAACTAAGTTGAAAACAGATCAGACGGGTGGATATTCAGGCACTGTCAGTGCAGGGCATTCTCCCGAGCATTATGCTTCCCTGTAGGCATGACTCTTCCCTGTAGGCACGATGCTTCCCTGTCATATGTTTTGTCCCAAATGACACCGTATTCCCTATATAGTGCACTGCATAGGGAATAGGGTGACATTTGGTACGTGGATTATTGTGATGATAGGAGAAGGGGAAAGAAAAAAGAGAGCAGACTCTAATAAACCAGTGTCCAGAAGAGACTGTATAGCCTCAGACATTAATGAACACAGTGTCCAGAAGAGACTGTATAGCCTCAGACATTAATGAACACAGTGTCCAGAAGAGACTGTATAGCCTCAGACATTAATGAACACAGTGTCCAGAAGAGACTGTATAGCCTCAGACATTAATGAACACAGTTTCCACAAGAGACTGTATAGCCTCAGACATTAATAAACACAGTGTCCACAAGAGACTGTATAGCCTCAGACATTAATAAACACAGTTTCCACAAGAGACTGTATAGCCTCAGACATTAATGAACACAGTTTCCACAAGAGACTGTATAGCCTCAGACATTAATGAACACAGTTTCCACAAGAGACTGTATAGCCTCAGACATTAATAAACACAGTGTCCACAAGAGGCTGTATAGCCTCAGACATTAATAAACACAGTGTCCACAAGAGGCTGTATAGCCTCAGACATTAATAAACACAGTGTCCACAAGAGACTGTATAGCCTCAGACATTAATAAACACAGTTTCCACAAGAGGCTGTATAGCCTCAGACATTAATAAACACAGTTTGCAGAAGAGGCTGTATAGCCTCAGACATTAATAAACACAGTTTGCAGAAGAGGCTGTATAGCCTCAGACATTAATAAACACAGTTTGCAGAAGAGGCTGTATAGCCTCAGACATGAATAAACACAGACTGTATAGGCTCCATTTAATCTCTTTCCCTGGATAGATGTGAAGGCCTTGTGTGTTGTCACAGCATGCTGCTAGGGGTGTAGACTGTTGCAAATCAAACATGATTATAACCCTGAAGTGCTGATCGTTCCTGGCAATGTCTTTCTCTCCTGTTTGTTCTAGTGAAATGTTATTATCTATGAACACAGCTATGAATAATTAAATTATGTTTTCCTTCTTCTCTGTACTGAACCATGGATGTGTCCCAAATGGTACCCTATTCATTGTCTGGTGCACTGCTTTTGACCAGGGCCCCATGTAGGGAATAGGGTGCAATTTGGGAGAAAGTCAATGTGATATGCTTTCCTCCTACGGTACTCTGTACTGAACCATGAATCACATCAATTTCCCCCACTACAGTACAGTATAATAGGCCTATCCTATATTAATGAAGGGAGGTCTCTTTAGATCTAAAATCCATTAGCTAGAGCCTTTCCATGAACGTGTAACAGGGACCCCCCCCCCCCAAAACCAACCATTTAACTGATTGCAATATTTTCTGCACAGCACTACTTTCACACTGGAGTTAAGATGCACAGAGAGGTTTATAAGGGAATGCACAGGTGTGAGATGTGGCATGTCAAGGTACATTTTGGGATCCAATGTTTTAGAACCAATGTTTCTGCTTCAATAGCAGAGTGAACAGTAACATGTATGCATGCACGGATTTGGATATTCATTGCTTCTCCACATACAGTTTTTGTTGTCATGGAAACTTGTTTTTTAAACAATTTTATGAATGAAAAAACAAATGTCTGTAGTTTTATGTTTCATCTGGTAGTAAAAGCTCTTATTGTCATCCTCTGGTCCACTCAGGAAGTAACGGTACCTTCAGAACTATACCAATGACCTAAAGCTAAGGAACACACCCCCCCAGCTCACACTCTCTTTTTATCAGTATTCAGACTAATTAGACATTGAATAGACAGTATTGTGAAAAGCTTTCCCTTTTTTTAAACTATAGACAGAATAGTAGGCTGTCCTGAAAAAATCTACCTGCCCCCCCACAGGTGTTGATGGTAGAATCAAGAGTATCCATGACAACAGGGGAGTAAGTAGATAACCTTTATAGAAGGAAAGTACGTAACTTCTACCGTGTGTTTTTGTGGTGTTATGTTCCCCAACAAGAAAACCCACCAAAAATGTCAGTCAAACAGAAAGGGGAACTAACAAAGAGTCATTGACAACCACCAAAACAGGTGGGGGTTTTAGGAGAGGTTCTGAAAGATACTCATGGGTGTGTCCACTGAAAGTTGCATAGCAACAACAACTGGGACCTAAGACACCCACCATGAGTGGCCACTAAATTTGCCTAAGTAGAGGAAAAACCCACATCAATCTTAAAGACAGGAAGCAAACCAAAAAGGCGGAGCAAAACAAAATTAGATAAAGGATGGTTTGTCTAGAAATCAAAATAAGGAGAGCCAACTAAAAGATGTTAACCCTCCACATCTATCAATACAACTAAAGGAGTTGACATCTATCAATACAACTAAAGGAGTTGACATCTATCAATACAACTAAAGGAGTTGACATCTATCAATACAACTAAAGGTGTCGACCCTCCACATCTATCAATACAATTAAAGGTGTCGACCCTCCACATCTATCAATACAACTAAAGGAGTTGACCCTCCACATCTATCAATACAACTAAAGGTGTTGACCCTCCACATCTATCAATACAACTAAAGGTGTTAACATCTATCAATACAACTAAAGGAGTTGACATCTATCAATACAACTAAAGGTGTTAACATCTATCAATACAACTAAAGGAGTTGACATCTATCAATACAACTAAAGGAGTTGACATCTATCAATACAACTAAAGGTGTCGACCCTCCACATCTATCAATACAACTAAAGGTGTCGACCCTCCACATCTATCAATACAACTAAAGGAGTTGACATCTATCAATACAATTAAAGGTGTCGACCCTCCACATCTATCAATACAACTAAAGGTGTTAACATCTATCAATACAACTAAAGGAGTTGACATCTATCAATACAACTAAAGGAGTTGACATCTATCAATACAACTAAAGGTGTCGACCCTCCACATCTATCAATACAACTAAAGGTGTCGACCCTCCACATCTATCAATACAACTAAAGGAGTTAACATCTATCAATACAACTAAAGGAGTTGACATCTATCAATACAACTAAAGGTGTCGACCCTCCACATCTATCAATACAACTAAAGGAGTTGACATCTATCAATACAATTAAAGGTGTCGACCCTCCACATCTATCAATACAACTAAAGGAGTCAACCCTCCACATCTATCAATACAACTAAAGGAGTCGACATCTCCACATCTATCAATACAACTAAAGGAGTTAACATCTATCAATACAACTAAAGGTGTCGACCCTCCACATCTATCAATACAACTAAAGGAGTCGACATCTCCACATCTATCAATACAACTAAAGGAGTTGACATCTATCAATACAACTAAAGGTGTCGACCCTCCACATCTAGAAAGACAACTAAAGGTGTCGACCCTCCACATCTATCAATACAACTAAAGGAGTTGACATCTATCAATACAATTAAAGGTGTCGACCCTCCACATCTATCAATACAACTAAAGGAGTTGACATCTATCAATACAATTAAAGGTGTTGACCCTCCACATCTATCAATACAACTAAAGGTGTCGACCCTCCACATCTACCAATACAACTAAAGGAGTTGACATCTATCAATACAACTAAAGGAGTTGACATCTATCAATACAACTAAAGGAGTTGACATCTATCAATACAACTAAAGGAGTTGACATCTATCAATACAACTAAAGGTGTCGACCCTCCACATCTATCAATACAACTAAAGGAGTTGACCCTCCACATCTATCAATACAACTAAAGGAGTTGACCCTCCACATATATCAATACAACTAAAGGAGTTGACCCTCCACATCTATCAATACAACTAAAGGAGTTGACCCTCCACATCTATCAATACAACTAAAGGAGTTGACCCTCCACATCTATCAATACAACTAAAGGAGTTGACCCTCCACATCTATCAATACAACTAAAGGAGTTGACCCTCCACATCTATCAATACAACTAAAGGAGTTGACCCTCCACATCTATCAATACAACTAAAGGAGTTGACATCTCCACATATATCAATACAACTAAAGGAGTTGACCCTCCACATCTATCAATACAACTAAAGGAGTTGACCCTCCACATCTATCAATACAACTAAAGGAGTTGACATCTCCACATATATCAATACAACTAAAGGAGTTGACATCTATCAATACAATTAAAGGAGTTGACCCTCCACATCTATCAATACAACTAAAGGAGTTGACATCTATCAATACAATTAAAGGAGTTGACCCTCCACATCTATCAATACAACTAAAGGAGTTGACATCTATCAATACAATTAAAGGTGTTGAATCTCCACATCTATCAATACAACTAAAGGAGTCGACCCTCCACATCTATCAATACAACTAAAGGAGTTGACCCTCCACATCTATCAATACAACTAAAGGAGATACAACTAAAGGTGTTAACATCTATCAATACAACTAAAGGTGTTAACATCTATCAATACAACTAAAGGAGTTGACCCTCCACATCTATCAATACAACTAAAGGAGTTGACCCTCCACATCTATCAATACAACTAAAGGAGTTGACCCTCCACATCTATCAATACAACTAAAGGAGTTAACCCTCCACATCTATCAATACAACTAAAGGAGTTGACATCTATCAATACAACTAAAGGTGTCGACCCTCCACATCTAGAAAGACAACTAAAGGTGTCGACCCTCCACGTCTGTCCAGACAACTGGAGCACTGGGCCAGACACTCTAAAATAGCACCTGGGCCAACACAGGTGAAACACCTTCCAACTAACGAGAAGGCAACCAGCACAGGTGTAAGACAAGCTGACTAACGAGGTGACACCAATCGGTGTGTCCTACGTGCTAACAAGCTCTACGTGCTAAAGTCCAAACCTCAAAACATAAATGGAAAAACCAAAGCCTGTCACACTTTCCCCCTTCAGGGTCACGTTCGTCGTAATGGTCGGACCAAGGCACAGCGTGCGTAGAGTTCCACATATTTTTAATAAATCGAAACTCATCAAAACAAAAACAAAAAAGCACAAACGAAACGTGACGCTACTGGTGTGCACAATACGCAACTAACTGTAGACAAGATCCCGCAACTAACAATGGGGCAAATGGCTACCTAAATATGATCCCCAATCAGAGACAATGATAAACAGCTGCCTCTGATTGGGAACCCTATCAGGCCAACATAGAAATACAATAAACCTAGATGACCCACCCTCATCACTATCACGCCCCAAACCAACACAGAGAATAAACAGTAATAAACAATATCCTATTTTTTTTTAGCCTGTAACAGGCATGATTTTCAAATCTTTATTTTCTAAAACTGCAGCATCTGTCATGTAATCTGTAATGAGCAGACATCATCATCATCATCATTATCATAAGAACCAATAAAGTTATATCTGTTTTTTTTATTTTAAAGTTGATGCTGATTTGCCCGAGGGACTGTTCTACATGATCTGTGTGTAAGTGTCATGATGATGTGCATAGTCTTTGCTTGTCATGCAATGGTTTGGGACAAGGCTTGTCATCATATTACGTAAATAAAATGCTAAGTGGGGGCCTTGGCTGTGCCCTGCATGTACTCTTAGAAAAAAGGCTTTCAAAAGGGTTCTTCGGCTGTCCCCAGAGGAGAACTCTTTTTTTTGGGTTCCAGGGAGAACCTTTTTTTTGGTTTGGGTCTTTACATGTGACCCAAAAGGGTTCTACCTGGAACCAAAAAGGGTTCTACCTGGAACCAAAAAGGGTTCTCCAATGGGGACAACAGAATAAACCTATTAGGTTATAAATAACTTACACAGCTGCTTCAAATAATGAACTAATCATCACGCTTTGCTCATTTGAATCAGCTGTGTAATGTTAGGGGGGAAAAAAGCCCAAACGTGCACTGAGTCTGGGAATCACTGCCCGACATACCGGTATTGACCAGAATAACAACAACAAACAAAACACTATTCGGAAGAGGTTTTCTTTAGAACTATTTTATAAATAGAGTGAGTGTGTGGAGGAGGAGTTAAGATGGCGTGTTGCCTTGGTAACGTCCAAAAGTGTAAGTCTCCTCGAAGTCTGTCTTTAAATTTCATCTGGAAACCCGGAACATCCGGCTACGTTCTAGAAGGAACCTTTTTAGAGTTCTAGAGTTCTTTTTTTTTCATTCTAAAATCTCAGACACATCAAATAGAATTTTGAAATGTTTGCCTGCCCACATTTACTTAGCACCTCTGCAAAGAGTGTCTCCTGTCAATCTCTTTATTTATTTTTTTGTTCACACTGCAACGCTACTGCCACACTCAGCCTTGTTAAAATACTCCAAACCAGAATGTGTCAGTAGCGTTGTTTGGCAATGCATATCTGTGTGTATCCCTTATTATCTCATGTATCTCAATGCATATCTGTGTGTATCCCTTATTATCTCATGTATCTCAATGCATATCTGTGTGTATCACTTATTATCTCATGTATCTCAATGCATATCTGTGTGTATCGCTTATTATCTCATGTATCTCAATGCATATCTGTGTGTATTGCTTATTATCTCATGTATCTCAATGCATATCTGTGTGTATTGCTTATTATCTCATGTATCTCTGTGTGTATCACTTATTATCTCATGTATCTCAATGCATATCTGTGTGTATCCCTTATTATCTGTAATTCTACTCATTTTGCCATGTCGCAGAGAGATTTTACAATTTTAATATCTAATTTCATGCAATTCTACTCATTTTGCCATGGGGCAGAGAGACAAATGTGCAGTTTTACAACTCATTTCCTGCAATTCTACCTATTTTGCTATAGGGTGGAGGCAAATGTATGCAGTTAATAGGATAACTGATGATTAGTGGGCCCCGCCCCAGTCGGTAATTCAACCATGCTTACTACACGTTTAGATAGCTGGCTGCTAGACTAACTTACCCATCTAAAACAATGTTGCTGACATGAGATAATTGAGTGACCGCTGATGCACAAACACATTTAGAAATTGCACCTTGTGCATTCTATTATTCTGACTCTCAACAGGAAGTTAATTAAGACCCCGACTGAGTCGTCGTCATCGTCCCCCCCAAACTGAGTTTGCCCATCCCTGGTGTAGAGAATCATTATACCATCTAAACAGCTGTGAAATATAGTTTCCATAACCAAAATATTGTACACTGAACAAATATATAAACACAATATGTAAAGTGTTGGTCCCATGTTTCATGAGCTGAAATATAAGATCTCAGAAATATTCCATAGTCACACAAAAAGCTTATTTCTCTCAAATGTTGTGCACAAATTTGTTTACATCCCTGTTAGTGAGCATTTCTCCTTTGCCAAGATAATCCATTCACTTGACTGGTGTGGCATATCAATAAACAAATTAAACAGCATGATCATTACACAGGTGCACCTTGTGCTGGGGACAATTAAAGGCCACTCTAAAATGTGCAGTTTCTTCACACAACACAATGCCACAGATGTCTCAAGTTTTGAGGGAGCGTGCAATTGGCATGCTGACTGCAGGAATGTCCACCAGAGTTGTTTCCAGAGAATTTAAAGTTTATTTCTCTACCATAAGCCGCCTCCAACATCATTTTAGAGAATTTGGCAGTACGTCCAACCGGCCTCACAACCACAGACCATGTGTATGGTTAGCTGATGTCAACGTTGTGAACAGAGTGCCTCACCGTGGCAGTGGGTTTATGGTATGAGTAGGCATAAGCTATGGACGATGAACACAGTTGCATTTTATCGATGACAATTTGAATGCACAGAGATAGCGTGACAAGATCCCGAGGGTCATTGTCGTGCCAGTCATCCGCCACCATCAACTCAACACAATTCCTGGAAGCTGAAAATGTCCCAGTTCTTCCATGGCCTGCATACTCACCAGACATGTCACCCATTGAGCCTGTTCGGGATGCTCTGGATCGACGTGTACGACAGCGTGTTCGAGTTCCCGCAAATATCCAGCAACTTCGCACAGCCATTGAGGAGTGGGACAACATTCCACAGGCCACAATCAACAGCCTGATCAACTCTGTGTGAAGGAGGTGTGTCACACTGCATGAAGCAAAATGGTGGTCAGTGACTGGTTTTCTGATCCACACTCCTACTTTTTATTAAATAGCTATCTATGATCAACAGATGCATATCTGTATTCCCAGTCATGTGAAATCCATAGATTAGGGCCTAATTTATTTATTTTAATTGACTGATTTCCATATATGAACTGTAACTCAATAAAATATTTGAAAGTGTTGCATGTTGCATTTATATTCTTTATTATAGTATATTTTCAGCTGGTTTACAAAAAAAAAAAACGAAAGTAAAAGAAGCAAAAAAAAGAAAGTGCAGAAAATAAACTCTAATTTCTATGTGAATTTGGTCAGGTCGTCCAAATAGTGACGTAGAGCAACTTTCATAACGATGACCTGGCTAATAGCTTCCAATAACATTATACAATGATGAAAAAAATCTTGCTACATAGCCATAAAAGAAAGATATTTAAATGTACCTTCCATGACAGCCAACCAGGGCCGGTGTTATGGGCGGGCCGTAGGGGTCCTGGCCCGCCCTACCTTACTTCCTTTCCGGTCCAAATTAAATATTGAAATATTGATCATTTACACGCGCTGTCAGAAAGACGCATCAATCTCAGATAAAGCATCCAAGCGAGTGAAAAACAGCGCCCCTCTGTTTCCTTATGTGTAGACCATCTATCTGATGCTGTCTGGACAAAGGGAAGTATGGCAGGTCATACCTTTTCTGTCCTGAATAAACCCAATGCGTTTTTTTATGGGGAAAATATGCAGACCAAAGTCTGTCGACTCCCACCTTCGGGACAACGACTCGCATTGTTTTAATTTTTATTATTTTATTTAACTTTTATTTAACTAGGCAAGTCAGTTATGAACTAAATCTTATTTACAATGACTGCCTGCGATTATGGCGGAGACATGAGCATCTCGTTATTTTTAAACAGATCTCTGGTTTCAGCCACTTGCGATTTAGAAAGGAAAGTTTGCGGGTGCACAGTGCACTGTTCGGATGCTGACTTCCCCTAAAGTAAATTGATGTTTTGCCAAAATGATATAATTACTCCTGTCTAAATAAAATAATACAGAAGACTTTACCAGAGAGCTTGATTTAGCCACAGAGGATTATTTTTGTTGTTTTTGTTTTTAAATAGCTGTGAATTGTTTCTAAATCATAAAGTGCAAAGGCGTATGTCTATTTGGAAAGCCAGTCATTTGGGCAGTATAAATTAAAAAGTTGAGAAAAGAAGAAGAGGAGGGCTGTGTGGTGAAGATATGGACATTACTCTAAAGAATGCATGCACTCAGCTCTCCAGAACGTGTCCGCGGTCTCCCCGTTAATTAATTGCACATTCATTGTTTCATTGTGTGAATTGTTTGCCCTTTGATTGTTTAAATTATTATTTTTTAAATATAAATTCCCCATTACATATGCCACCAGTAGGCTAGTAAATGTACCGTTAATCCATGTCATTTGGTTACATTCATTTCTGTTAACGCATGTTTTACAGTCATTTACAGTTCTCATTCTCGGAGTCGAAACGTTGTTTGCGGAGTCCACAACCTGATACACTTGTGAGAAACAAGTGTTGGTTTGTTTCATAACAATCATTTAGGAGTTTTTATTTCATAACAATCATTTAGGAGTTTTTATTTCATAACCATCATTTAGGAGTTTTTATTTCATAACCATCATTTAGGAGTTTTTATTTCATAACCATCATTTAGGAGTTTTTATTTCATAACCATCATTTAGGAGTTTTTATTTCATAACCATCATTTAGGAGTTTTTATTTCATAACCATCATTTTGGAGTTTTTATTTCATAACCATCATTTTGGAGTTTTGTCATTTTTTTTCATTGTGTTTTGTTTGGAGTGCTTCGTGTGAGCGCGTGGGGTTCCGTGCGTCCTGATAACGTTGAGGGAAACCTGCTGAGTTGATACAATTTTGCACTTCCCTAGTCAATAGCTCAAATCAAGACAGATAGAAAGGGAGGCAGACTGGTGGAGGAGTAGAGAGATTAATGAGATTGAAATAACTTGCAATTTTCATCAGGATATTTTTACTGTTTTCATTTGTTGGCTTTAGGCCTATGCATTTTACTTAGTTGACCATGGAAGTTATGGGCCTACTGCTGCATTGGCCTATATGGGCTATCTCTGAGTTATAGGCTATCTCTGAGTTATAGGCTATCTCTGAGTTATAGGCTATCTCTAAGTTATAGGCTATCTCTGAGTTATAGGCTATCTCTGAGTTATAGGCCTACTGCTGTATTGGCCTATATGGGCTATCTCTGAGTTATAGTCTATCTCTTAGTTACAGGCTATCTCTGTTATAGGCTATCTCTGATATATAGGCTATCTCTGAGTTATAGGCTATCTCTGAGTTATAGGCCTACTGCTGTATTGGCCTATATGGGCTATCTCTGAGTTATAGACTATCTCTGAGTTATAGACTATCTCTGAGTTATAGGCTATCTCTGAGTTATAGACTATCTCTGAGTTATAGACTATCTCTGAGTTATAGGCTATCTCTGAGTTATAGGCTATCTCTGAGTTATAGACTATCTCTGAGTTATAGACTATCCCTGAGTTATAGACTATCTCTGAGTTATAGACTATCTCTGAGTTATAGGCTATCTCTGAGTTATAGGCTATCTCTGAGTTATAGACTATCTCTGAGTTATAGACTATCTCTGAGTTATAGACTATCTCTGACCTTATAGACTATCTCTGAGTTATAGGCTATCTCTGAGTTATAGGCTATCTCTGAGTTATAGACTATCTCTGAGTTATAGGCTATCTCTGAGTTATAGACTATCTCTGAGTTATAGACTATCTCTGAGTTATAGGCTATCTCTGAGTTATAGTCTATCTCTGAGTTATAGACTATCTCTGAGTTATAGGCTATCTCTGAGTTATAGACTATCTCTGAGTTATAGACTATCTCTGAGTTATAGGCTATCTCTGAGTTATAGGCTATCTCTGAGTTATAGACTATCTCTGAGTTATAGGCTATATCTGATTTTATTTTAATTAAGATTTGTATAATTAACCATGACAATAATTTTTAGAACATGTTATCGAAATGAAACGGAAAAGGTACATATAAAATAATCAAGTTTCCCGAAGTTGAAACTCAGGACCTGTCTGACGGTCTTATAACACTTATTAAGAACATTTGTTCAGGCGGTCCTGTGAAAAAAAACGGGCCCCCCTATAGAAATCACATGTCAACTGATTCGTTCTGGCGCGGGCACCCCTATAGAAATCACATGTCAACTGATTCGTTCTGGCGCGGGCCCCCCTATAGAAATCACATGTCAACTGATTCGTTCTGGCGCGGGCCCCCCTATAGAAATCACATGTCAACTGATTCGTTCTGGCGCGGGCCCCCCTATAGAAATCACATGTCAACTGATTCGTTCTGGCGCGGGCACCCCTATAGAAATCACATGTCAACTGATTCGTTCTGGTGCGGGCACCCCTATAGAAATCACATGTCAACTGATTCGTTCTGGCGCGGGCACCCCTATAGAAATCACATGTCAACTGATTAGTTCTGGTGCGGGCACCCCTATAGAAATCAAATGCCAACGCGGGCACCTCTATAGAAATCACATGTCAACTGATTCGTTCTGGCGCGGGCACCCCTATAGAAATCACATGTCAACTAATTCGTTCTGGCACGGGCACCCCTATAGAAATCAAATGCCAACGCGGGCACCCCTATAGAAATCACATGCCAATGCGGGCACCCCTATAGAAATCAAATGCCAACGCGGGCACCACTATAGAAATCACATGCCAACGCAGGCACCCCTATAGAAATCACATGTCAACTGATTCGTTCTGGCGCGGGCACCCCTATAGAAAGCAAATGCCAATGCGGGCACCCCTATAGAAATCACATGCCAACGCGGGCACCCCTATAGAAATCACATGTCAACTGATTCGTTCTGGCGCGGGCACCCCTATAGAAATCACATGTCAACTGATTCGTTCTGGCGTGGGCACCCCTATAGAAATCACATGTCAACTGATTCGTTCTGGCGCGGGCACCCCTATAGAAATCAAATGCCAACGCGGGCACCCCTATAGAAATCACATGTCAACTGATTCGTTCTGGCACGGGCACCCCTATAGAAATCAAATGCCAACTCGGGCACCCCTATAGAAATCACATGTCAACTGATTCGTTCTGGCACGGGCACCCCTATAGAAATCAAATGCCAACGCGGGCACCCCTATAGAAATCACATGTCAACTGATTCGTTCTGGCGCGGGCACCCCTATAGAAATCACATGTCAACTGATTCGTTCTGGCGCGGGACCTGCAGCTAATATCTGGGAATCATTGGTGGACATTGGTTGCGCCAGACAGCACAGCCTTTTGTGAGCTGTCACCAACCAACCAGTGTAGAGTATACGGGTCTATGAAAAACCTCATCTAATTGGTTAGAAGAAACAGGTCCCACCTTCCAGAGCTCCTGCTCTCCCTCTCTTTGTTTGCAAATGGCTGTTTGCACATGTGCAAATATTGTTGTCACAGTAGGGCGCTAAAGTACTGTCAAAAATAATGATTGCCCGAAATTGACATGCGCAGGTGCAATTATTCCTGGCAAATATTAACTTACACGTTTGCAAAAACGATTACAACTACAAATGTTTTTTTTTTCTCTTCATGTTCACAACTCATCAGTTACACGTTTGAGAATGCGTTTACAACTACAAATGATTCTTTCATGTTTACAACTCATTTACACACTTGCAAATTGTGTTTACAACTACACATCTATTGTGGACACGCAAATCATTATGTCGGTGGTTTATCTCCATACTTCCACTGTGTTAAAGAACCTATCTATCTGATTCTGCAGTGATATTCTCGGTGTGTTTTATGGTTATGAGTGTAGGTCGGGACCATTGGATGGGACAGGTAACCTGTTGAATGTGAAGCGACAGCGCAAAGAGGCCCATCGGCACTAGGACCGTGTTGGATCGCCCACTCTTCTAGAGAGTGTCTGTGATCACTGTCCACGACAGACAAGTCAGCCATCCTCACAAGGAAGCGAAGAAGCACCGTGCAAATATAATAGTTTGCGAAAGGTACGTTGAAACATTTGTTACATGGATCCATGAACATTCGTTCTCGCAAACCGTCGACGAAATGTGTTGTGCTGAAATTAAACGTTTTGTAGACGTTATGTTTTTATCGTTGTACTTGCTTTCCATAGGTTGTGAAGATGGATCGTTTCAGTGGTAAAGAAACATCGGCTAGGCAGCAGACACCTGCAAACAAGATTTGAGTCGCGAGCAGTGTTATAATGTAAGTGCGAATTCTAGAATCTTACGTTGTTACATTGTTCGTTACATTGTTGCCATAAGTGTGCTTCAAGATACATTGTTCCAATTTGCACATTCTGCTACATTTCTGCAATGTTTTGCGCTCATGAGTCATCACTAACCCTACCGTAGACTGTGAGTCATACTCTTCCAACCCAGCCCACTGATGGTAGCCAGTGGAAAAAGGGCTGCATCTTCATCGAGATCTGCACCTTGCAAAACAATGCATTGAAAAATATGTAGATTATTTAAAAAAACATAAACATGTATAGAAATTTGCGTTCTGTCTCTCTCGCGCTGTTTGTGTTTGTGTGTGCGCGCGTGCGCGCGTGCGTGTGTGCGTGTGTGTGTGTGTGTGTGTGTACGTGTACGATGCAGAAAACTAAATGAGTAGTTTTTTTCTCTGTCATATCTCTCCATGTGTCATAATCTATTCCCAGAGGATAACCCGTCACAGACTAGGGATGATATTGATGTTAATCAATTCAGTTGATGTTGATAAGTGTCACTTCTCGGGAATATTAGGGTCTAGAAAACTCTCACTAAATCTCTAAACCTTCTGCAGTGGTTTTGAATGATGTCTAATCTTAATTAATTTACTAGTGAAATTACAGCCTTTCCTGTTTTAAATTAATGTCAGTACTTGCACCAGGTCCTATGGAACCCTATTCCCTATATATAGTGCACTACTTTAGACCAGAGCCCTATGGAACCCTATTCCCTATATAGTGCACTACTTTAGACCAGAGCCCTATAGAACCCTATTCCCTATATATAGTGCACTACTTTAGACCAGAGCCCTATGGAACCCTATTCCCTATATATAGTGCACTACTTTAGACCAGAGCCCTATGGAACCCTATTCCCTATGTAGTGCACTACTTTAGACCAGAGCCCTATGGAACCCTATTCCCTATATAGTGCACTACTTTAGACCAGAGTGTGCCATTAGGAACACAGCATTGTCTTCATGTAAAAATGTCCCAGTTGTTCCTATGAATCAGTCTCAGGGAGCTTGAAGTGAATTACTGCCTTATTGCTACCGATTGTTTCATATCTGTTACACATACACTGTTTATATCACTAATACAAACACTGTTTATATCACTAACACTGTTTATATCACTAACACTGTTTATATCACTAACACTGTTTATATCACTAATACTGTTTATATCACTAATACACTGTTTATATCACTAATACACTGTTTATATCACTAACACTGTTTATATCACTAATACTGTTTATATCACTAATACACTGTTTATATCACTAATACACTGTTTATATCACTAACACTGTTTATATCACTAATACACTGTTTATATCACTAATACACTGTTTATATCACTAATACTGTTTATATCACTAACACTGTTTATATTATACTGTTTATATCACTAATACACTGTTTATATCACTAATACACTGTTTATACTGTTTATACTAATACACTGTTTATATCACTAACACTGTTTATATCACTAACACTGTTTATATCACTAACACTGTTTATATCACTAATACTGTTTATATCACTAATACACTGTTTATATCACTAATACACTGTTTATATCACTAACACTGTTTATATCACTAATACACTGTTTATATCACTAACACTGTTTATATCACTAACACTGTTTATATCACTAACACTGTTTATATCACTAATACTGTTTATATCACTAACACTGTTTATATCACTAATACTGTTTATATCACTAACACTGTTTATATCACTAACACTGTTTATATCACTAACACTGTTTATATCACTAATACACTGTTTATATCACTAATACACTGTTTATATCACTAATACACTGTTTATATCACTCACTAATACTGTTTATATCACTAACACTGTTTATATCACTAACACTGTTTATATCACTAATACTGTT